>NW_013667238.1:82495-92885 GCF_000517525.1 Limulus polyphemus | reverse complement strand
TGGGATTGACGGTCACATTATAACGCCCTCACGGCTGAAAGTGTTTGGTGTGACTGGGATTCGAACCTGCGACCTTCAGATTGCGAGTCGAGTGCCTTAACCACCTAGCCATGCCGGCCAATTACTAAAGTAAATACAACTTTTGAAAAGTTTCTTTGAGTTTTGTGCCGATAACGTTTTTGTCTCTAAAAGCTTTCTTAACTTTACAGTTTTTTTTTTCAAGAGTACTGTGTAACTTGTAGTCTTAGTTTAAGGCCGAATTTTTGGATTAACGAGACCTGAAGCGACGTTTCTATCTTCGTACTACCTACAAAGTCATTCCTGTTATCATATTGCTTTTTTTGTGTACAGCGTCGTGTTCGTACTTACTACGTGTGGAACATTAAAATTTGCACGACACTTTTAACGCGACTTCAAGGAAACTAATGTCATGTTTAAAATTAAGTAGTTGATTACTTAAACTCGCTAATGTCATGCTTAAAATTAAGTAGTTGATTACTTAAACGTAACGCATTTAAAGTGTTTCCTTTGTACCTCCCCTTATTTTCATAATTCCCACTGTCGTATTGCATTATGCATCCATTACTGGATTTCAGGGAAATACATTTATATGCGCAATAAAAGTTACATCCTCGTTGGAATGATGTTTTCACCCACATATTTACTTTCACGTTGGTATGGTGTTTAAACAAAGAAAGTTACATCATTGTTGGAATGATATCGTCTTTTCACACAGTTATCTCTTCGTTGGAATGCCGTTTTCACACAGGTACCACCCTGTTGGAATGGCGTTTTCACACAGGTACCTCCCTGTTGGAATGATGTTTTCACTCACAATTACTTTCACATTGGTATGATGTTTAAAGAAATAAAGTCACATTATTGTTGGAATCATATAGTCTTTTCACACAGTTAAATACAAGTTGGAATGACGTTTTCAGTGTAAAAAAAAATCCAACATCTACTAGAAACTTAATGTCAAAGTGTAAGTAGTTACAAACCGTTATATATTAGTTGTCTTTCCTACTGCCGATAAAGTCTTTCAAACACTAAGAATATAATCTCACTCTTTCAAGTATCCTTCTGTATAAGAATGCATAACACTTAGTATAAAGTAAATTAATCAATTGTATGCCTATAAGTTCTAGCTTAAGAAACATAATTAGAGAAACTGCTTGAGAGACAAACATTATTTGTAAAAAATACCACCAATTAGTTTTGAGTTTTAAAAGCTAGCTGTCGACCGTGGAAAAAAAAAGAAAAAAAAACATAATCAAGGGGTGTTCGCCTTAATCGAATGATAACAAATGAAAATACTGTTATGCAGTAACTAATATTAAGGTTTTCATTTTTTTTTGACTTAAGCGCACAAAGTTCATGTTAAGTCATCACTGATGTTTGTGTGAATTAAACGACTTTTAATGTTTGTCTAGGAATTTCCCGTCAACTTTGATGTATAGTCTTGGTGCATGAAATCTTTCTCACCTAGGAGAGGTAAATCACGAGGAAATGTTTTCCGCTCATGCCACGTCAGCCAAACTGCTCATCTTCAGTATACTATGGAAATGATATCAAGAAGGATTATACTAGTTTTGTACCCGTTTAAGAACATGTTGATATATGCCATAGGTTTCAGTCGGTAACCTAAGAAGGCATTTTGGGACGTTAAGCTTGTGCAAAAGGAAGACAAGCGTATCTTTTATAAGAATAGGTTGAATATTCATGAAGCCATGAAAATGACACATTGATTTAAATTGGACTGCTAACATCCAGGTGGCCTGCTATTTAATTTTAAGAAAACGCTCATCAGTGTAGAACGTACTATTTTAACTTAATATTGAGCACTTCTTTCATTATTTATATTATATTAGATTATTTTTTTTAATTTCTTTGAAATTTAATCGTGATTTTGTGCAGCACGGGAAATAAAAATTGACGTTATTGGAGTATACGTTTATAATCTGCCTTTAAAATCGTGATTATCGTCCCCCTAATCAGTGGACACCAGGTGGAACTTTAAAGACTATTTGTTTTTTGTTGTTAAACACAAAGCTATACAATGGTCTGTCTATGCTCTGCTCACTGCAAGTATCTAAACCCGATTTTTGGCGTTATGGGACTTACCGCTGAGCTTTTCAACAAACGTTTGGTCTGTAGAGATATAACCCAGAATATCAGGGGGACGATAATCACGATTTTAAAGGCAGATTATAAACGTATACTCCAATAACGTAAATTTATTTTTTAACAAATGTTTGCTCTCTATAGATATAACCCAAAATATTAGGGGGACGATAATTACGATATTAAAGGCAGATTATAAACGTATACCCTAATAACGTAAATTTATTTTTTAACAAACGTTTGCTCTGTATCGATATAACCCAGAATATTAAATTATTAAACGTTGATAACTTTGCCATGTAAATGAAGATGCTAGATGAATTTTATTGAGCAAACTTAATCTAATTTTAAACGAATGGAATTTTTGTTTTCGTATTTATTACAACCAGCTGTGTCAGTGAAAAATGCGAGTATACATACACTGCATTAATACGAACTATTGGCTACTTAAAATGCGAATGAATTTTAATATCGATTCCACTGTAAGATTTATAAATACTATTTCTCATGTGCCATTTCTGGGTCCTCGGTGGGACAGTGGTAGTTATACGGATTTACAACGTTAAAATCCGGAGTTCAACTCCCCGCGGTGGAGACAGCAGATGGTCGAATGTGGGTTTCCTATAAGAAAAACACATAAACACACACAATCCTTTATAGTAGCGCCATAGAATTTAAGGAACATAAATAATTATCCCCATAAAAGAGAAACAGCTGGAGAAATTACTTGTGGCAAGGGTTACGCCTAACTGTTTGTCTTTCCTCAATAGTTCAAACAAAGCTAGAGAAATCACTTGTGGCAAGGGTTACGCCTAACTGTTTGTCTTTCCTCAATAATTCAAACAAAGCTGGAGAAATCACTTGAGACAAGGGTTACGCCTAACTGTTTGTCTTTCCTCAATAATTCAAACAAAGCTGGAGAAATCACTTGTGGCAAGGGTTACGCCTAACTGTTTGTCTTTCCTCAATAGTTCAAACAAAGCTGGAGAAATCCCTTGTGGCAAAGGTTACGCCTAACTGTTTGTCTTTCCCCAATATTTGAACTTGATCTAGCTATTTATCAAAAACTCAAGCTAAAAGTTTTTCTAGTTTCTTTCAACTGAATTATTTGTTGTTTAAACTTTCCTAGTAAAAAAAATAAATGAACTAAAGCTAAATAAGTGCCTATAGGCCTAACATCTGTGATAAAAAACACGTGAACTGCATATGTTTTTTCTTCTACATTATTGTTAATTTGACGATTTTGATTTCCAAATCAGAGTTTCATAAAAATAAACAACTGTAGTTTATGTAATTTTTATCACACAAATTAAGTATATTGGGTTTTGATAATTTGCTAGCCTTTAAGATTAAACAGTTAAAGACGTTCCTGATAGCGAAGCTCTTAATTTACCTTTTGAAGTAATACGTGTAAAAATACAAAGATTAAATACAACTGGAAAAGACACTTAATCGAGTAATCTTGGTTTTTATCAATAATATGTAGTTTCATCTACACACTGAGTTTACTGCCCCACTGTTAGTCTACCGAAACTTTCCTGAAAATATGAAATGTAATTTCACAGTTCTGCTTTGTAGAAATTCTCAGTAATGTTTTCCTGTTCTCGTGACAAAGAAACGTCAAAAAACGAGTAAAGAAAACATACTGTAAAATATTTCGATTTCCGATAGGACAGGGAATCTTCCTCTTTCGGGCCTATTTTATTGATTTTCTTGAAGGTCAATGTTCTGAATTCGAGATTCTACTGCAGAATATTGAGTGGAGATAAAATAGTTGGTTTTATTTTGTATGAGTAAAAATGGATTCCACTTGCTTTATCATAACGATTCTAGAAAACTGTATTTTCTATCATTGCCTTTGGGTTATTTCGGTTTCTTTCTATCATCAAAATGTTCTACGTTTGGGGGGGGGGAACTGTTGTGCCCTTTTCATCCTTGGATTTGCTATGTATCACTGAGTCATACTGGTTTCAGGGGATTTCATTCTGAACTGTAACTCTTGAAAAAAACAACAACCAAAGAACAAGACTAGACCACTTATAGTGGCGAAATGTAGTTTCCTTTTTGTTTTCCTTCTAGTGCCCTTTTGTTTTATATGCTATTTGTGGTTAATAGAAGACAAATAACATATAAAACAAGGATATAGGTTTAACATATAAAACAGATATATAGGTTTAACATATATATATATTCCTTCGATGGATTTGTATGTTACAAAGCCAGTTGATATTTTCCAGCTTGACATATAAAATGAGAAATATTTATAAAGCGAGGTTATTAAGTGATGTAGAGCCAAAGAGACATTCATTCATTTTGAAAAATGAAGGAAACTGTCTTCAGGTTTTCCGTGGACGCTGATAACTTCACACAGAACAGAGCAGCATTTAGGACATTCTAAGTAAGTTAGCAGTAGCATCTTTATCCGCAAAGTGAAAGATATGTTTACAAAAAAAAGACATTGCGATCAAGCTGACCCCCCCCCCCCTTTGTCACACACAAACAAACAAACGGAACGATGTAACTGTACATATTTCCTGGTAACATTTGAAAAAAATAAAAGTAATAAACAACGATTTGAAATTTACGAAGGCTTGCAAGTCAAAGTTCAAAAGCGTCCAGTTACACTTTGAAATCATTGGCTATTTTGATGAGTAAACGACTTAAGAAACTATAATCATAATTACACCATTCAACTATATAACTACCAATTTCCCAGATGCAGCTCGAGTGCACTTTAGTTTAAGTGGTCTTGAAAGCTGATGTGCAATGGAAGATCTGTGGAACGTTTATGAAGAAGATGCTAAGCCTAACACTAAGTTCGCCATCTTTCGTAACACTTGTTGCAGTGGAGGTAGTAGTGTCCCCTACAGCACGAACAACTATGGATGAAGTCGCTCCAAGGTAACCTGGTACATCTTTCTTCCAAAGTACGTTTAACCCTCTGTACTAACCATCGAAGTTAGTTTAAATTGCCAATGTCAAACTTGGTGTAAACTAACTCCAACAGAGTTCGTTTTACAGTACATCATTTCTAGTAACAAGTCTGGTGTTTGTGTAATTTGTACATTTTTACAAATAAATGCCCATATTTTAATATTTATTTTAGACATCAGTATCTAACATAAAGGGAAAAAAAGTTACAATTCAGAAATTGTAAACTAGTTCAAAAGTGCTAGATATCAATATATTGTAAGAAGAATATATACTTAATTATTATAATATTTACAGTGAGAAAACGTTTCTTTAAGAAATATTCAACTGAGATATAAAATTCATGTAATTATTGCCTGTTCAACGATTATGATAGAATACATAGTTCACTAATATGCATATTATATGCATATTCACTAATATGCATATTATAATAGCCTGGCATGGCCTAGTGGTTAGGGCGATCAATTAGCAAGCTGTGGATAACGGGATCGAAACTCGTCACTGAAAATGTTTGCCCTTTTAGTCGGGGGAGCAGTTGAATGTGACAGACAGTCCCATTCGTTATTAAAGAGAAGCCCAAGAGTTGGTTAAAGGCGGCTTTTACCCCTAGTCTATCATTTCTGAATTAGGGACGGCTAGCGCAGATAGCCCTCGAGTAGCTTTGCGCGAAATACAACCAAAAACTATCAAGCTTTTCCTATAACACAATTGTTTTGTCAATACTTTCGCAAGGCAGGGGATATTAAACTGCTGTGCCAATAAGCACGTGAAACCGACAATAACACATTTATACAAAGTTTTGGAAATAGCAACTGGTAGAATAGTAGCTATTTGAAATATTTCTTGTATGTTTGATAATTAAGTAGGTATATCTTATAACGAAAACATTACACCCTATTTTCCAATACTTGAACAACAACAACAACGTTAATCAACTCGATTGGTCAACATCTGTATTAAAGTTCTCGTTTTGTAGGTACCTACACGAAACTGTGTCTAAGTCCTCGTTTTGTAGGTACCTACACGAAACTGTGTCTAAGTCCTCGTTTTGTAAGTACCAAAACGAAACTGTGTCTAAGTCCTCGTTTTGTAGGTACCTACACGAAACTGTGTCTAAGTCCTCGTTTTGTAGGTACCAACACGAAACTGTGTCTAAGTAGGTACCAACACGAAACTGTGTCTAAGACCTTGTTTTATAGGTACCAACACGAAAGTGTGTCTAAGTCCTCGTTTTGTAGGTACCAACACGAAAGTGTGTCTAAGTCCTCGTTGTATAGGTACCTGCATGAAGCTGCATCAAAGTCCTCGTTTTGTAAGCAAACTACATGAAGCTGTGTCAAAACTCTCGTTTTCAATAACTGCACAAAGTACCATAATGTACCACCAATTATCAAAAACTAAGCAATAAAGTAAATAAATAAGACATAAAACATGCACACACACTTATATATGTATATATATATAATTTGAGAAATTATGCTTATATTCTTTCAGTGAAGTACTTTACCGTAAGAAAACTTTTTAAAGTGAAAATAGAATGAGCTTCTTCATTAATGTTTATATATATATATATATATATATGTACGTTACATGTAATGGTGATAAACCTAATAATAACGAACCTATTGGATAACGTAAAACATTAGCTAAAGACTTTACAAAAGACAGTGTGACGAACTGATAAAACAAAATTAGAATGTACTTGTGGCCGAGAATATTTGACCTTAATGCACGTGTATTTATGGTAATTAGAAAGACCACTATCGCTAACATTTTGTTTTGTAAAATGATGCGGATTGTCTTACAGAAAATTTAAGCGTACAGAATTCCCACTCGAAATATAAAAGAAACGTTCAGTCAATAATATCCGTTTCATCGTTATAGATTGGTTGATGAAAGCTGGCAGAACGTAAAATTTCCGTTATTATTGTTAGAAATGAAAAAAAAAAACTGGATTTCCAACCTAAGTTTCAACTTTTCATCTTTTTCAAGATATGGTACGTATTAGTACGGTATAGTGATGTTGAAGTTATGTATATATCTCTACTCCGACGAAAGATAACTACTTAACGAAACGTTGGAAATAAATTTAATATAACATTATTTTACAAATAACGAAACATATTTTTTCTATAAATGCCGTGTAAAAAAAAAATAATCACTTTTCGACTAGTCGTAGTCATGGGTACTGTTAAATAATGCCAGCTAGCATTCCGGACTGTGGAGCTGAAGGTTAATGTTCCGTTACCTCAAAGAATGAATTAATAAGATCGCGTTAAACGCTTTGGTGATGTGGGTGCGTTATAAGAGTGAACATTAAAGCCCAATATTCGGTATGAAAAGAGTATTTCCAGAGTAGGTGGTGGGTGGTATTCACTAGCTGCATTTTTTTTTCTAGGTTTTCATTTCAAAATTATGGACAACTAACGTATATATCATTCGCGCATGTTCGTGTGAATTTCAACAACAACAAAAAATGTGATATAATGCATATCACGTTGTCTCCAGTGGTAAATGTACGGACTTACAATGTTCAAATCTGCGATTCGATTCCCCGCGTTAGACACAGCAGTGTGGCTTTGCTCTAAAACAAATGAGCATACTACGTTTTATGGATATTTGCATAGCATAATAATAATAATAATAGACGTAAATGTTTTTACCTGAAATAACCAACAATAACACATTTCTTCTGCCAATAACTGAAAAAAGCAATTTTTGTTTGCGTTCTATTCATAAATCATTGGCCAGGTGGTTAGGGCGCTTAACTCACAATCTGAGTGTCGCGGGTTCGAATCCCCATCCCACCAATCATGCTCACCCTTTTAGCCTTGGGGGCGTTATGATATGATGGTCAATTCCACTATTCGTTGGTAAAGATTAGCCCAAGAATTGGTGATGACTAGCTGCCTTCTCTCTAGCCTTTCACTGCTAAATTAGGAATGGCTAACTTGTAACTTTGCGTGAAATTCAAAGCAAACATATATCATTTGTTTAGTGCAAGTAATTGTAACTTATCCTGAAAGCTGTTGTGAAATTATTATATGTATACCTATTTTTGATAGTACGAAATATTTCATAAGACAAGTTTAAAAATCGTAAATTTCTACGCTCCAAACCCTCTCATGATATATATATGGGGAAAAGTAAATCATTTTGCTTTAAAGTATTAAGTGTTGTGCTATATAAGCTCCAAACTAACACTGTATACCTTACTTACTTTACTATGTTATAGCACTTATTGTCGAAATATCACGTTAGTGTTTAGTAAGTAGGGATAGGCCGAGAAAATATGGCCGCCGCTTCCAATCTATTACTCTATGATACTTACAAATAACTGCTAAATTTGAGCACCCAATTGCCATTATCGAGTATTTCACAACTTGTATAACAGTGATATTATTTTATTCTTCTACCACACGTATTTTTGTGGTGAGATAATAAAAAGGAAACTAGTACTTAGCAGTGAGTTCAGTTTATAAGCATATATTATTTTCATATATTATAAATAACAGTTTCATTTCTAGACGTTAGATGACAGCAGAAATTGTTCTTATATAACGATCATTTGTGACTTTTCATTGCACAAACATGATATCTGCTAACATAATTCCAGTAAAAATAAATATATAAATCAAAAATAATCGAACTTAATATTCAAGGTATCAAGGATATCAAGTATTTATACAACTAACAGATCTGTGTACATGTTATTGATGTCTGGGTTTAAAAACACAAATTTCATAATTATAAAAAATACATTATATAGCGTTCTACTTTTCATCAAATTTTCAGTGGGGCCTAGCATGACGGCATGTTTGGTATCATACTACATGGTCTGGGTTCTGCATGATGTCTTCGCTTTTAATCCACATGACCCTAGCATGTGATGAAATCGATTGTATACACATGCAAGAATTTGGAGAGAAGTTGGAAGGCGGGGGTTCTATAAGTATCCCCTTAACTTTGGTCCATCACTCTGGGGTGCTTGTACCGTCCTGGAGGAACCATTTCAGCTTCACCGATTCCCAGTGTAATCCAAAATTAGAGAAAACTGATATGATACTAACAATATGTATTACAATTGAATTATAAAAACAAAATAAAGGTTCACTTATCAACGTACTTCAATGAAATTCTTTAAAAAAATAGGGGAAACAAGTAATAAAAAATTTGCTAAAGTTAAGTATGGCAGTGGCAAAAAGGTACAGAAACAAGGTAGGGATGAATACACAAAACTATACAAAAATCCCTACATAAGTAGCCAGTAAATACTGAGTCAATCTTACAAGCTTATGGTTATTAGCCACTGTAAGACTGTATATCACTGTTCAGTTTAAATGCTATTATTCAAACCTGAATTCATGCTACTGACAGAAATTCAACATTTAGTTGTAGATAAAAGTTATTCATGGAAAGGTTTTGGCTAGTTATATAGCGATTTTTGTGTGGTTTCGTGTATCCATCCCCACCTTGTTTCTGTACTTTTTGACATTGCCATCCCTACATCATAATTAGCTTTAGCAAAATGTTGTATGAATGGTGCATAACCTACATTTAGCAGAGTAGCTCATGACCTAAGGAGTGTTTTAGTGTTTCTTTTCAACTGAATACTGCTCACATATCAACTTGTGAAATGTTTATCTTTACACTAACACAGTGTGAAGATTCGTCTCCGACATTTTATGAAGTTCTGTTATAGCTCATGACCTGGGGAGTGTTTTAGTGTTTCTTTTCAACTGAATACTGCTCACATATCAACTTGTGAAATGTTTATATCTACACTAACACAGTGTGAAGATTCGTCTCCGACATTTTATGAAGTTCTGTTAGACGCTACATTAAAGCATTTTATAGTCCACTGATAAGAAATGGGAATTATAAGATATTAGTTTGATTTCCCATTACTCAGTCAGTTATTCATGGACTACATTCGTCTAAGAAGTTCTTTTGATGATGTTTGATGCAGTCTATGAAAAACATCCTTCAATTATTGTCCCTTTTGTCTAAACCTTTAACTTATCAAACTATTGTTGTTCAAGTGTGTTAATGAAAACAAATATAATTTCCTTTTGCGTTTGTGTTTCAATAAATATTTGGAATAGTGCTAACGATAAAAAATATACATAACACTGTGCAAACCTATAAGCACATAATTGCCCGTAACCGGGAATTTTAAAAGATCTGAAACTTCTATTAATCATAATTACCTTTGATTATATGATATGTTAACTGTGTTCTTGGGTCTTAAAAAACAAAGTTATGGGTAGTTTCGAAGAAATACACATGTGACTTTATTGTTTGTTTAAATTTACGCACAAAGCTACACAAT
>NW_013667238.1:81077-82471 GCF_000517525.1 Limulus polyphemus | reverse complement strand
TGGGGGGCATGACGTTATTAAAGCTTTTGCATTAATACGCCAGTATCGTGTGTAAAATTATACACGAGACTGTGGCTCCCCCTTTAACTAAAGAAGAGAGCAGTACATGTATCTTTGGGAAATAATGCACGTTGACCTTTTATAAATCGTCAAGTGACGACGATGCCAAAGTTCACTGAAAAATAAAAAGGCAATAGAATGAAATACATAATATTAACGCTACTTCTTGAACTGTTAAAATTAGATTCTGTAATAAAAATCATAAAATCTACTTGATTAGAAATAAGGTATAGAAAAGCTAAAATATTTTCACGAGTTTGCAAAAGTCAAACTACTTGATGAAGATAATGTATAAGAATAATGTTTTGTTTTAAGTTAAGCACAAAGGTACACAATGGGCTCTCTGTGCTCTGCCATCAAATTTCTAGCGTTGTAAGTCCGCAGACATATCGCTGTGCCACTGGGGGGTATAACAATGATACTGTAAATCCGGTAATTGCATCAATATTTTTTTCAACTTTGTGAAAGTTACTGCATTTGAAAGAAATACGGATTTTATTTTTAGACAATATTAAAATTAAGAAATGTTTTTTATAGGAATTAAATCAAAACTCATTTGAAAGTTAAATGTTCTTGAGAATAAACATTTTTTACATTAATCTAATAGTGATTAATCAGCAATTATAGTTTTCTTTTCTAGCACATAAAGCACACGAAAAATGTTTAATTTTTTCTTTTCTAGAAACAGTAAGAACCTTGAAAGGTTTTAACACTTTCTTAGCTAATTTCTGGTATAGAAAAAATAAGTTTCATATTTGCTGAAGATTTGATGGCAGAAGTACTTTCAGTTTTCTGCCATCCTGATTTTTAACAGATGTTTCTTCTGTGTTCCATATATTCCATAATTTATAAATCTTTACATTTCATGCTTTACATTTTTTCTATATTCCATAGCTGATATTTCCTTATATTTCATAGTTTATATTCTTTTATATGCCATACTTTAAATTCCTTTATATTCCATAATTTAAAATATAGAAATAAGATCAACATATTCCGGTATCTTAACATTCCTTTATATTCCATAATTTAATATATAGAAATAAAATCAACATATTTAGGTATATTAAAATTCCTTTATATTCCATAATTTAAAATATAGAAATAAAATCAACATATTCTGGTATCTTAAAATTCCTTTATATTCCATAATTTAATATATAGAAATAAAATCAACATATTTAGGTATCTTAAAATTCCTTTATATTCCAAAATTTAAAATATAGAAATAAAATCAACATATTCCGGTATCTTAAAATTCCTTTATATTCCATAATTTAAAATATAGAAATAAAATCAACATATTCCGGTATCTTAAAATTCCTTTACATTCC
>NW_013667238.1:62470-80420 GCF_000517525.1 Limulus polyphemus | reverse complement strand
TGTAAGAAAAACCTTTATATTAGTAGCAAAAACCATTTGGACAATAAAATTATACGTGTATCACGTTTAAATAACCTAAAACCACGATATTAGTGGTAAACAACAACAACAAAACACAGTCGTGATTTACATCGTATATTGCAAATGACTAAGAATCCTTTTCAAGTCTAGCCTTTCCATATGATTAACGACAGACACGTCTCGATAGCTTTCTTGTGTTACATCTATATATATATATATATAATAATAATGAAATAAATTACAGTGTTACATTAACTTCTTTTAATTTTCTGGTAAAAAAATTAAATAAAGACAGACACAAACAAATAGTTCAGAACAATTTCTTTAATAGTTTTAAATAATATATAAATTACCCGAATTCCTAAGAGTGCTTCTTTATCGCTCCATTAGCCAAAAAATAAAATAATTTATAATAATTGAACATTTCTTAAGTCCATCCACTTTTAGAAGGTTTGAAATTATAAAGTATTGTCAAATATTTAGGTTATATTATTCATATGATGACCTTTAAATGTGTGATGACCACTAAAACTTCAGCTTAACACTTAAAACATCTGTATTTCGCATATAGGTTGTTTTTCTTAAGTGGAGTTTCTTTATTTCGAGAATCAAATAACGATCCTAAAGAATACTAGAGCCGACAAGATAGCGCGAAACAATGTCCAAAAGCAGACTCGGTTGTTTTAAACACATTTATCATAGAACTGGGTCCGGAGATGGATACGACAACACAAATTATGTAGAAAAGCATCTAAGTTGCCTATTCAGTACTAAAGAACGTCAGCAGAATGTGCTGTTTTAACTTAAAGTTTAATAGAAGGTGTATATTTAGCTTTGGCCTGATACGTTGTAGGTAATACAATTCTTACAAAGAAATGAATTCCACCATAATATAATTTAGAACAAAACTGAAGCTAGCCTGACGAGGGAAGTCATATATATTTATTGGCTTCCTCTAAACTAATCTGCGCTTCATTTGCATTTCAAGAGCTCTTTTTTCTATAAAATATTTAAAGGAAAACACGTTCCTCACTGTAAGACCCAGTTTATGTATGATGAATAGGATCTGGTTGGAACGGGTCTTTAATCATGATGTCTGCAGTGAGCGTTTGTAACACTTAATGTATTTCGTAGCTGTTGTTTAGTTTCTTGAGATGTTAGTTTCTCATTGTAACAGTTAATGTATTTCGTAGCTGTTCTTTAGTTTCTTGAAAGGTTAGTTTCTCATTGTAACGTTAATGTATTTCGTAGCTGTTCTTTAGTTTCTTGAAGGGTTAGTTTCTCATTGTAACAGTTAAAGTATTTCGTAGCTGTTCTTTAGTTTCTTGAAAGGTTAGTTTCTCGTTGTAACTTTTAACGTATTTCGTAGCTGTTCTTTAGTTTCTTGAAAGGTTAGTTTCTCATTGTAACATTTAATGTATTTCGTAGCTGTTCTTTAGTTTATTGAAAGGTTAGTTTCTCATTGTAACATTTAACGTATTTCGTAGCTGTTCTTTAGTTTCTTGAAAGGTTAGTTTCTCATTGTAACATTTAATGTATTTCGTAGCTGTTCTTTAGTTTATTGAAAGGTTAGTTTCTCATTGTAACATTTAACGTATTTCGTAGCTGTTAGTTTCTCGTCACGCTGTTTTGCCCCTTCACTTATCTGAGAACAAGTTTTGAAACTCAGTTTATTAGGGAGGCTTCGCACACATCGTTTTTGGCCCCCGTCCTCAGTTTTGCACTTGGTCTTCTATGGGGTTTTAATTACTCAAATGAGGATTCTCCTATTAGGCTTTATAAAAAAAGCAAAAAAAAAACAAAACAAAACATTTAGATGTGCCAGTATTCCAACCATTTCATTTAACTTATGATCCGCAAGACAGTTTTAGAACTACGAATGCGTGAGAGAGTAGTTTCGATTTTTTCCGTGACTTCGCTCAGAATTGAGCAGAAACAAAACAACAACAACAAAAAAAACAACAACGAGAATTAACGTTTTTTTAAAAACAATTCCGTAAAATAAAACTGAATTATGGAAAATACTACTTGCAATACTTTGCTTGAATCTCGATATTTTTATCTGATCTATATTATTTTATCGCTAATATATTCTTATGATCTTTCCCTAAGGTACAAAAATACAAATTACTGAAGTACCACAAAACTGGTTGATTAATATCCTTCATTATATGATATTTATTTTAGCCGTGTTACTTGAGATGCCAGGAAAAACAAATGTTCGAAAGAGTGTATTTAAATAAACTCCTGTAAAGTGTTTGGTAAAATAGTGATAACATTATATATATATATATATATATATATACATGATTCTTGATAAAAATTATTTGAATCATTGTTCTGTGTCCGAAACATTTATAGATGTTCTATACTATAAAAATATTGTTACAATAAATTTGTTTGTTTATTGTTAAGCACAAAGCGATTGGTTATCTGTGCATGGCCCACCACGTGTATCGAAACGTGGTTTCTAGCGTTGTAAGTTGGGGGATGGGGGCTACTCTAGATCCTAGGCTAGAATATAACTTAAAAGACTCTAAAGTTGGAATATGTGACAACGTGTTATCTGTGCATGGCCCACCACGTGTATCGAAATCTGGTTTCTAGCGTTGTAAGTTGGGGGGGGGGGCTACTCTGGATCCTAAGTTGGAATATAATTTAAAAGACTCTAAAGTTTGAATATGTGACAACGTGTTATCAAACACCTTTAAACAAATCCACTTCTAAATAACATTTTATAATATATGAGCATCGTTGAAATTATTGTTGCTAACTTATTTACTAACAAATTAGAAAATATACTCCATTGATTTTTACCAAACACAAATTTTCAGTTGGATAGTGGGACTAATTCTGGTTAGTTTGTGAAATGATAGACAGTGGCTAGTTTGTTCCCCCTTTAACTTTGGTTTCATCATTTTAAGTTTAATTCGTCTTAGCTTATTTATCTTACAAACTAAAAGGTGGATTCCCTTCTTTGTTATCCAAGAAGTTTTTATTCTTTTATAATTCTCCTTCATATTGTTATATTCTTGGAAAATGAAGGTAATCTTAAGTTGGTATTTTTGATTTTAGCTCTGGTTAAAGTTAGTTTAGTTAAGCACTGGTGGCATGTTGAAATATATATATTATCATATATTATACATGTTGGGTACTTTCCATCATCCTTTTAGATATTCTGATACATCCTTTTGGTTTGTTCTGCAGTTGTCCATTAAGCATTCGCAACCTCACCTGACATTCTGAACAGAGTAAGGGAAGTTAAAACAAAAAAAAAACCCAAAGAAAACATATAACCCCATTTCGTAAGCTAGTGGTGTAATCTAATTCCATAAAGAAAAAAAAGATGGCATTTGACAGACTTTTTTCTTACTACTGAACATAACATTTCAAGGAACCTTAATATATTATCTGTTGCTGGAAAGATTTTGATAACTAAGATAACACTTTTTATTGAAAAACCAAAATAATTCTTATAACGCCAGACTGATGACAGAAGTACAAGCTAAAAGAAGCCGCGAGTAGTTTGGACATGCTTTTTTTTTTCGATAAATAATAAAAAAAAATTAAAAAACCGTGACGAAAATTTTTAATCAACTTTCTCATGGGCATTTTCAAATACATTTCATAAAATTGTAATGACATACTGAAATAGAAACAGGCATTTCCTTTCTGATTTGTACCGTTTGAGATCTTGAAATCAAAGATTGGTTTAAAGGAATTTTAATAATTAGATAATTACTCCCTTTTTTAACTAAATAAAGTTTATTTCAAGGTCTGACTTGAACATGGGGAGAGTATTACTTGTACGTACTACCCTTTATGTATTTTACTTGTAATTTTGCTGTTCCATCTCCCTTTTTTTTTTCGAAATACCACTTTATTGGAATTCCTGGAAGAGAATACAATGAACTCTTCAAGAACAGGCAGTAAAAATTCTCGACACAGTTCTACAGTTTCCATGCTTACAACACTTAAGTTTGGGGTTAATTACCGCGGTGTAGCTTTGCGCGAAAACAGGAACAACAACAGCCATGGCAGATTCAGTATGGTGAGATTATTTTTTGTTATAAACATGAAAGATATTAGAATTGTAATATAATACAATCAAATAAGTAACAAACTGTTGTAAAACTTATCTTACTGAGTATATAATACGCTTTTAATCAAGATTACACTAATGCATATAATGGATCTGGAACTAATCTATGATCTATGTTTGATAAGCTGGTCGAGCTTTGTAAGTTGTTTTTAAGTGATCATTTGACGACTCCACGCATTTCAATCACTATAGATTATAGTTTTCTGTTGTTTTTATAATATATAGCATTAAGTATTCATCTCGAAATTTTGTTATGCCCGATTTTCTTCATTAATTGTTAAGTTACGTTTTAGTTCTATTCTTTACAATAAGCTTTCACCTGAACAGTCGTATTGTTAACAGTTTTCTTCAACAACTCTACCCAAATTCAAAGTTCAGCAACAAATGTATTACGTGAAGACTGTAAGCTTTGCTCTTCAGCTGTATATTTGAAGATAAATTTGACTCGATGATGATTACGCTGATTTTGGCATTAATAAATAATGTCTCACATTAACGATGCATATTAATATTATATACTTTTTCACATAACGTAAAAATGGTTTATATAACGAGGAGTATTTCTAAGTTGAAGTAAGTGTTGTTTTTGAAAATAGCTTGTATTCGATAACTAATAGTTGATGGACTTATTGTTTCCATGTGATGGACTGGACTACACGTAAGCTCATATGGCAAACTGCAAACAATGTGAAAAAGAAGCATGAAACCCACGATTGGTTTAATTAAAATGGAAAGTTTTTTTTTAAATAAAAAATTGATTTTATAAATTAAAATTACAGATCAATATCTAAAAATAAAACATGATCCAGAAAAGTTTGAACGAGAAAAAGATAAAGATGATGATCTCATCTTGCAGAAATAAAGATTAGAACTGTTTTACGGATTAGAACTATAATCATTCATTCTGGGAAACTAATAATTTTAGACAATAAGAATACAGACGTTTAGATGAAATCAGAAATTAGGTTTTTTTTCCATATAGAAATTTCTAAGAGGATAAAAAATTTTTATTCTTGTGTCACAAAATTAAAAATTTCATACTTGTGTCACAAAGCTAAAAATTTTATTCTTGTGACACAAAACTAAAAATTCTATTATTGTGACACAAAACTAAAATTTCTATTCTTGTGTAATAAAACTAAAAAATTTATTCTCGTGACACAAAACTAGAAATTTTATTATTGTGATACAAAACTAAAAGTTGTGTTATCATGACACAAAATTAAAATTTTATTCTTGTGACACAAAACTAAAAATTTTATTGTTGTGACTTAAAACTAAAAAAATTATCTTGTGTCACAAAACTATGTCTTAAGATTAACCAAAACTTTGGGAAAAAAGTACTTAAAAAGAAGAGAACATGGATTAAACGAAGAAAAAATTCTTTATGCATGAAATTGAGGATACTGTGTTCAATTATAAAACTAACAAGCTTCCAGTATACTTCGAACTGTGTGTCTGCTGAAATATAACTTTATCTTCATCATTACTCTTATGTAGAGAACCAGATACAACACTGTTTGAAATAAAGTTCTTAGGTTAACACTTTTCATGTACATATATATATGCAATCAATCACTTATATAATTTTAATACCTTATATACGGTCGTCTTACCTCAGCTAAGAGTTTCATGTATCTCTCACGCCTCGATAAATGGAAAGTCTAATTTATTGCCTTATTCTACTGATATAATGGACTTACTTCGTCAAAAAGAACATTTTAAATCGTATATCCAAACCACATTAATGTTTATTTTCCTTTTAATGTGGCATATTTTCTAATAAAATATGAATTCCTATTAAAACGGCAAGTGCATAATGGTGTTTGTTTTGTTTATGAAACTTGAAAACGATGTACTACTAGGTGTTGTATTCGCTCGGGAGTTAAATCTTAGGCTAGTTTCTGGAATGTTGTAAGGAAGTTTAAAGAAAAATCTAGCTTTGAGTCATTAACCCATTTTTCATGACGATCGTATACTAAATTAATGGAACTATAACAAAAAATTATCACTTGGCACCAGTAAAATAGTTATAAAGAAGCTAAGAAGAGTAAACAGCACATATTAAAAGGTTGAAACGCGGGATTTTCAATATCCATAGAAAAGGAACTACAAGTACGTTTATTGAGGTATCATGATCGTCCCATCTGTATGCAATATTTAATATTAGGCTTAGCGTAGCACCATCCTTGACAATTCTTTGTTACATAATATACACACCGACAACACCGTTGAAAATAGACTTTGTGAAAATTTACCATAGGAACAGGGTTAAATTGTTTAGACGAAATTAAATTCGTGTGTTACTGGAATGGTGAATAGTTACACCCTTTTTTTGGGGGTGGGTGGAATACCATTTCGAAGCACCGTAATCAAATTACTTTTGATAGAAGTTTTTTTTTATATATCTGACCAAGTATGATGCAGTCATTTCTTCTGATGAGCAAATGTACTTAACTTGATATGTTGTTTCACAACCGAGAGGTGGTAGTTCCTTTTGTGATACCTTGGAGATCATTAGTTTATGATCTTTTATTCATAATATAGGGACTCATGTATATTTCAACCTAGTTCACAAATTTCTGTAAGTTATAAGATCTATCCGTGTAAGTCTGTATAATGTTAACATACGGGCACTTTAAAGACTGAAGGAAAACAAAACATAATAATTATTAATTATCTGCTCGATACAAATAAAAATAAAACACACATTGAGAGTACTTTTTAAGGCTACAGATACATACGAGGTTGTTTTTTGTTGTTGTTGTTTAGTCACGTTTATTTACTTTTCAATAGAATTGTATAGGTATGAATTTATAGGTATAGGTATGAAGTTATTTATAGGTATAGGTATGAATTTATTTGTAGGTATAGGTATGAATTTATAGGTATAGGTATGAATTTATTTATAGGTATAGGTATGAATTTATTTATAGGTATAGGTATGAATTTATAGGTATAGGTATGAATTTATAGGTATAGGTATGAATTTATTTATAGGTATAGGTATGAATTTATAGGTATAGGTATGAAGTTATTTATAGGTATAGGTATGAATTTATTTGTAGGTATAGGTATGAATTTATAGGTATAGGTATGAATTTATTTATAGGTATAGGTATGAATTTATTTATAGGTATAGGTATGAATTTATTTATAAGTATAGGTATGAATTTATACATTAAATACAAGGATACTAAAATACGATAACACTGAGATACTAATATATACGATGACACTAGGATAGTAGGAAACACGATAACACACTTCCATTTCCCTATATATTATTTGATTGGTTTCAAGGCCTATGTGAAAATGTGTTCCAGAATTCTCTGCCATTCAGGTTTAAATATTAAGCTTTCTCAAGCTGCTAATTACAGATATATTACCGAATAGGCGCATTTAATTAAAATAAACAGAATTACAACATTTAATGTTGCAATATTAACGCTGATATATACCTTTATTTTGACTTAAATTGTAATAAATTTGAGGTAATTTGTGGTTGTTAATTTTTCGGTGTGTTTGGCATGCAGCATATTTATTTAGTAATGACCCTTTTCTACGTATCATATACTATCGCGTAGTAACAAGTCGTAGTTAATAATGCACAAATGGTTAAAGTAAAACATTACAAACAGTAACTTTTAAATGTGTTTTACTCGATAAACCTTCCAGATGGAGTTTTTGTCTTTCTGGTCACGACAGTTTATTATATACTTAACACTTGACAGGAACAGTTATATAATATTTTGGCTTATGGTAACTAAATCATAAATGAAGCAGATATGGTATGGAGTTCCTCAAATTAACATCGAACAAGCCCCCAGTAGCACAGCGATACGTCTGCGGACTTACAGCGCTAGAAACCGGGTTTCGATACCCGTGGTGGGCAGGGCACAGATAGCCCTTTGTGTAGCTTTATGATTAACTTCAAACAAACCAACCTTGATCAAATCGATTAATTCAATTGAGTTCGATAACCAATTCATATTTTAAGTTTCAACCTTTTTCATTTTTCAATGAATTGATTTATTAAATGTGAACATCTTAATAGATATTCAATAGTAGGGTTTTAATGTATTTTCAGTGATACCTTTTAAACTCAGCATTCCTTAATGTACATGTACTTGCATAGAATTAATGCACATTAGATACTTTTTTCGTAGCCACTCAGTGTTCTTTGTGTGTGTTTTATATTCTTATTATAATATTAATGAATATTGTTTGTTTTTGTTTTTAATTATGCACAAAGCTACACAAGGGCTATCTGTGCTCTGCCCACCACGGGTATCGAAACCCGGTTTCTAGCTTTGTAAGTCCGCAGACATACCGCTGTGCCACTGGGGGGCTTAATGAATATTAATGTTGGCGTATGACTAAAACATGCGTTTGAAGTAAGTTTGAAAGTTACATGAAAGATATACCCTAGAGTGTTATCCGGAATCAGAGTTAATAAGAATTTCCTGTATTTTGCTGCTTCTAGCTTTTAATTTGATACCAGATACCCACAATAAATTCAGAAATATCTTTTGGACATACCTCCACGTCTTATTAGTTAGCTTATTTTTTAAAGTAACTTATGAATGGCTAATGTATTTTGATATTACTTAATTAAAAGTGGATATTTACGTTTCTACTTAGTACGTTATTTAAAGGAAAGAAAAGTAGTTCAACGTGTGGAAAAGTTTGTTTTGTTTTGAATTTCGCGCAAAGCTACACGAGGGCTATTTGCGCTAGCCGTCCCTAATTTAGAAGCGAAAGACTAGAAGGAAGGCCTCTAGTCATCACCATCCACCGCCAACTCTTCTTTTACCAACGACTAGTGGGATTGACCGTTACATTATAACGCCCCCACGGCTGAAAGGGCGAGCACGTTTGATGGAACGGGGATTCAAACCCGCGTCCCGCAAATTGCGAGTCGAGCATCCACCGCCAACTCTTGGGCTACACTTACCAACGAATAGTGGGATTGATTGTTGCATTATATTGCTCCCAACGCTGAAAGGGATGAAGAGGATTCGAACCCATTAGTCCTATGTAGAAGAGTTAAACATAAGATTAAGTAATTTCCCTCTTACTGTCGCATTTCTTACCATGATTCTATCATTGTTTGTAAAATACCACATTGTATTACCCTCAACGGCTCAGCAGTACGTTTGATGGCTTGTAACACTAATATTCAGGGTTCGATACCTGCCGTGTGTACAACACAGATACCCTATTGTATAGCTTTGAGTTTAAATCAACAATAAAAACAAAAAGTTTAGGCCAGAAATTTCGATACTGATTGTATTCGAAATGAATAAATACCCTATCAAGACTTCTTGAACCTACGTGTGTTTCTAGCATCATGACATTGATTTTATTTTGTGTATGTTTCACACATTTTCTCTACCTACAATGTGTCCTTTCATACAACACTATTAAGAGTGAATATATTATGATTTAAAAATTCAC
This sequence comes from Limulus polyphemus, assembly GCF_000517525.1. Lineage (NCBI taxonomy): Eukaryota > Metazoa > Arthropoda > Merostomata > Xiphosura > Limulidae > Limulus > Limulus polyphemus. The sequence continues at coordinate 70,837 of NW_013667238.1, read as the reverse complement.
ACAAATATAAAAAATATTTTACTCGATCTTCTTATTCTTTTTAATTATCCATATCATCCTCGTATTTGGGCCAAAATTATAATGAGTGAATAATGTTAAAAATAAAATTAAGATGTTTAGCTCTACGTTTAAATACGTTCCCAAATTTGACTAATAAAATTCTTCATGTAAAAATCACCGTTTTGATCTTCGCCTCTTTTACCTTCTTGGAATTTAGGGATTTATTTTTATACATTTCTTGGTATTATTATATATAATTATTAAGCCTGACTTTCTCCAAAATTATTTAATAATAATGACGTCACAAAGATATATTATGCTTGCAGTCAACAATTAAAAAGAAAAAGAATACTTATGGAAGGTCTACATTAAATCTGCTTCATGTCCTAAGGAACATATCATTGTTAAACCATATTTTACTTATAAACTCAATAATAAAAAGTAACATAACTTATACTATTACTGATAACTGACTGTTTCAGCAAAAAATTGCCTTAAGCTTCCGTTCTTTTGATCACACTTATCAACCACTTCATAAGTTCTTGCATTATTTCTAACCACGGTAATAAAAATATATTTAAGTACTTCTGATAATTATTTCAAAGTCCATCACTTTATGTATTAATAACCAGTCGCAAATCTACATAACAGACCTTAAGTACATCGTTCAGCATTTCTATATGGAGGAGAAAAATGTTTTAATGTCTAAATCTGCTATACGTGACATATAAACCAAACGCGCTTTCGGTAATAAAATTTCTTTATTTTTAAACTGGAATTTTATGTTGAAATAAGTTATGTTCTTTGTGCTTATATTGACTCTGTAATAAGGAAAAGATACACGAACATTTCCAGCTAAGTTTAAGTGGAAATTCAACATAATGAAGTCACTCATAAAACTTGTATGAACTATACGTAGTCCTGAGCTCTGGTATAATTAAAATACACTAACGGTGTAATAATTTCTACATTGCTGGGAAGGAAAAAATAAAGGGTAATCGGAAATCATAATGACAAGGCAAAACTTCTGTTATAAAATAATGCAAATCAACTCCTCCGTCAGCTCATTATCAAGAAAATAGGGTAATTAATGGTTTGTTTTATTACCTGAAATAGAAATGAAGGGTCATTTAGTATATATATATATATATACTTAGTGATTTGTCACATTCTGGACTCCTTTGTCACTTTGAAGTAAATCCGAGTTTAAAGTGCTCGAACGTGTTCATTAGCCATGTGTTAACCTCATAGAAGACATTTGGAAATCCGACTAATCACAGCATCAAAATGATGCCATTGGGAACTGAAAACACTTATAAGACAATGTTAGTTTGCACAATGTTACAAGACACATTGCCATCCATAACACATTACCTGTCGATTTTGGTATGCCTTAATCGTAAGTTACCTGCTCTGAGACTTAATCAATTGATAATAGCCGCAACTGGTCTCTATGCCAATATGTAAATAGATAGAATCATGTTTCACAGATACGACCTATACACTAGGTGATTAATGAGGCACAATCTGCTCAAGCAAGACACAAAATAACTCGTTTGTAATGTTGCCAGGAACACGTCATGATTATTTGTAGGTGGCCCTATAACATGTGGTGAAATATTCGTTTTCAAATGAGACGTTCACCTCATATCCAGATTATAAGGGTAAACTTATTTGGAGTAAATCCGAAATTAGATACGACTATATTTTCACGTACATGGTAGAAGTAAGATGTGGACATATTGACCTCTAATTCTGCGAAATGGACCAGTTACTGACTCACATTAACGTTACCACATCCAGTGGGACAACGGTAAGTCCATGAACTTACAATGCTAAAATTCGAAATTAGATTACCCTCGGTGGACACAGTCAGTTAGCCCAATATGGTGGCTTTGCTAGAAAACAAACAAACGCCCACCTCGCTCCCACTATAGTAAATTTCTCGACACAGAAGGATTTCCCGAATGGATATAACTACACATTTACCGGATTCCAATCCTATGGAAGAAGTATGCTCTTGAAAAATTCGACTAATGTTAAGCATGTAACACCGATAACAGACTGTTGTTAACTTTTGGGGTAGCCATGTTTTATAATGATGTGAAAGGTCATGAAATGCAATGTTGAAAAACAAGTGCACATTCACGAGTGTATGCTGTATTACCAGTCATGTGCACGTGAGGTAATTTTGAATGACCATCTGATGTCTAAATTACAATTCCTAATGAACTAAGATTGGTGACTTACATAAGTTTATGCCCCCCCCCCAGTGGCACAGTGGTATGTCTACTGACTTACAACGCTAGAATCCGGGTTTCGATATCCGTGGTGGGAAGAGCACAGATAGCCCATTGTGTTGCTTTGTTATTAACTTCAAAAACAAACATAATTTTTTATTCATTTGTTCTATGTGTACATGTAATATATTTTCCAAATAATCCAGTTTTCTTCACTGATATATTAGTTATTTATAAATGAATGGAATGTTAGGAACTTTGTTTTTGTACAAGTATATCTTGAAATACTACCATTGTTTGTATAAGGCTTGTCAAAGTTTTAGAGATGACTGGAAGTTTGAAACTATATCTTGAAGTGAAAAACCAACAATTAAATTAAGTTTTATATCAAAGTTTATACACTACAGTTACTTTGTGATGTTTAAATAACAGTAGTACAACAACATACCACTAGGCCATAACTATGACAACCACAATAACAACAACAACAAAAAAAAGCATTTATTTGAGGAAACGATGGTTTGTTTTGAATTTCGCGCGAAGCTACACGAGGGTTATCTGCGCTAGCCCTTCCTTATTTAGCAGTGTAACACTAGAGAGAAGGTAGCATCACCACCCACCGACACCTCTTGGACTACTCATTTAACAATGAATAGTTGGATTGACCGTCACCCATCCCCCACGGTTGAAAGGGCAAGCATGTTTGGTGTGACGGGGATTCGAACCCGCGACCGGTAGATTGCGAGTCGAGTGCCCTAACCACCTGGCCATGCCGGGCGTTGAGGAAACGAGATATATGCGAAAACGTTATGAAATTAGGCATGACTGCCATAAAACATGAGTTATGAAATAACTAATTCAGATAATTAAAGTTAGGCTACAGAGGCTTACACGGCGTCTTGAAAGATTTCTAAAGTCACTTCTAATTGGAGTCCCAGCTCTCTTAAAGATACACTGTTGACTCATTCATTAGTCCTAATACCACTTCATATATTCTTCATGCTGTTGCTGTGTTCCTTCCTACATTCTGAGAGGAACGAACAAGCAGTATTATTTTTAGCCCAAGTGAAATTCCAGTAAAATCGCTAACAAATCTTTTAAAAGCAGTGTGTAGATCAGTTGCTTGAAATTTGATACACCTTTATAATATATGGAGTTTTAGAGTGTTCTGTTTGAAACAATCTGTTGCCTTCGTTGTATCACTAGTTCGAAACTATTGAATAATCAGCTAATGTACCGGACACTAGTCGATAGTTTAGTTATTTGTACATAGAAGCATTTCCCTTTTTTTTTTTGAAGTTTATGAAGGAGTGAATTAAAATTGTAAATTAGAAAAGCTGCTTAAAAATATGAGGTACTTCTTCAGAGGTTTATGGATAAAAACAGACGCGTGGCTCTTTCTGGAATAGTCCCTCATGAAATATACAGAATGGAGTATTTACCAGGATCCAAAGCTTAAGGAAACAATTTGGGCGATTAGATCTGGAGATAGATTTCAGAAGAAGAGTGAATTATTTAGAGTTGGGCTCCACTTCAGCAGTTTAGGCAGTAGGATGTTTGGGAAGGCGGAAATGATATTGGATATAAACTAATGGATAAGATAGTTATGGTAACGAAAAGTTTGGAAAATAAGAGATTTAGAGCAAAACAATTTAAAAAATACTTTTAAAGATATGTATGAAAGAATGACCTTATTTTAATGTGAGGAACACAGAAGAAGATTTCAGGAGTTTACGTGAAGTGGAAGACCGATTAATGGGAATTACTGGTTTTAAAGATGATTAATGATAAAAATTATTTTCAAATTCGAGATTATAAGTTAATTAATCAACTTTTTAAAGGCAGGAATAGGATGGCTGATTACATAAAGGATGAAATAGAGCCTGTTTGGATTGAACACACAAAAACGGTGGTCAAGAGGTTGGATTTATATGAGTTGCAATGAATGTTTCAAGTGTTAAAAAGTATTTGATTGACAATTGTTGACGGCAACCTGACGAGATATGTAAGGTCAATGATAAATAAGATCAGGATACTTATAATAATACCAACGCAATAGATAATGAAAACTTTATCTTTTAGACAAATTGATTTTAATGGAAATTAAGCTTGTTTTTAAAAAAATAGAAAAATGGTAAAAGGGAAGATGACACCTAATTGTTCACACCGAAGATATGAAAGAGAAAATCGTTAATACGTTGACCTTTTAACTGATAGACAAAGGGGAAGATTATCAGAACTATAGCAAAGCTAGGGATATGGTTAAAATAAACTAGGAAATCCAAAACGGGTTTCGAAAACAAAGTATAAGGTGATTTTAAAACTAACAGCAAGGATTTTTGAGGTATGATGAATGTAATTAAACTATTATAATGATGATTAGGCCCATATACGATGCTGGTGAAAAGGTGTTTGTTGAACACTACGACACGGCTGAGCTGTCAAACGTTCTGTTCTGTTTTTACAAGAGGAGATATTAACAACGTTTGGATAAATATTTGGCAAATGGCCTGTAATTCTATTAGGTGCACAAATACCCTTTAGTTCTATTAGGTGCTAAATAATACACTTGGGTTATAGTGTAAATCAAACTATTTTGTATACTATTATAAATCACAAAATAATGATATCACGATATATAACTAATAGATGATATGATCACAATAATGATATCACGATTTATAACTGATAAATGATGTGATTTTCAGAGTAGAATGGGAAATAAAGTGTTTGTTACAACAGTGTATAGAATATCATGCTGTAATGATGAGTAGTAACCTTAATAGCCACCTCTCTCAGAATTAGCCGAAATCCTCAGTAATACGTACTCTACTCAAAAGCGTGCCTGAAGAGAAGGACCTCTGGATTGAAGTGGATTATTCACTCAAGCCCTGTTGCTAGTAATAAACCTAACATAAGTTCAAGTTGTATTTACAGACATATTGATTACAAGTTAAAGGGGCAATTACTTCTCAAGCAAATCACTAGTTAGGCCTAGATTGGAATATTGTGTACAGTTTTGGTTTTCTTCTCTAACAACGGACATTGAGTTATTGGAAAGGGTCCATAGGAGTGCTACGAGGATGATTCTAAGAATGAAAGTGTTATCTTTTATGGATAGGTTAAGATCTCTGAACCTATTTTCTCTTGAGACAGTAGGAGTAGTAATCTTTATAAGATTATCTGGGCGATCGTTAAGATAAGGTCTTTGATTTATTTGTGCTATATTCTGATGATGACAAGAGGAGAGGACACATGTTGAAGATATGGAAAAAGACGGGCTAGACTCGAGGTAGAACAATTTTATTTTTTTAATAGGATGATTAACTCATTGAATAAATTGCTCTCAACATGAGGAATATTGATAATTTCTAGAGTAATAAAGGGTGGGTTTAACTTTTTCTTTCCTCGGGATCATGAATAACCAAATGATCCCTTTTTATCGGTATGTTATGTTATGCATATGGCACAGATATGATAGCGACATTTTTCGAACATGAAATGATTAACACATATCTCTTAAAATTAGACGAATTTCTCAATAATTTACTCCATATTGTAAATTCACACTTACCCCTGCTGACAAACTCACAATTTTATACCTTTTTTAGCTACGAAGGAAACCACACGTTTTTTACTGCCGTGTATAGAATACCATGTGATAAAATTGTTATTCTACACCCGCACAATTCCAAATGTCTGTATGGGTCATTACTGGGTAAATTGTAATGACATAAATAATGGTATAACTATAAATGATAAGATAAGCTACAGCTATGATACAAAAACTACTTTGCATTGTTTAAATTTACAAGTTCATTTCTATGACCAATATTCTGTTTGTGTCTCTTGGTTTGGATAAAAAAAACACTCTTGAAGAACATATTATGTAGACTTACTTGGATGAACTATTCAGTGTGTAAAAATATGCTATATGAACATCATGCAAAACCCAAGCAAAATATTTAAATTTAAACTTAAAATTCAGCTTTTAATAGGTGTCATTTCAAGATCCTACCACTGATATGTTGCTCTTTACTTATTGCTCATTTTTCTATAAATATATATATATGAAACTACACATAATACTATCCCTTTCTTTCACACTTGCCGTTCTACAACCATTTCAAGAATTATCTTAATATTTTTTGTCTTATATATATATATATATATATATTCTACACAAAAATACTGAATTCTATTTAGCCTTTTCTTTCTTCTTTCCTATGTATTTTTTATAAATCATAATTTCATCTGTACGCAGTAACGATCCTTCTGTATAAATTATCCGCCTCTAACTTCTTAAAGTGGAACTTTAATTTAAGTTAATATCAACGAAGCTACTTACGACCCCCAGTGGCGCAGTGGTAAGTATGCGGACTCACAATGCTAGAAACTGGGTTACGATACCCGTGGTTGACAAAGCACAGATAGCCCACAGTGTAATTTTGTGCTTAATTTCAACCAAATAAACAAGATACTTACGACATCGCCCGATTGTAACAGATTATTGTTATAACCATCCTTCATATAATATTATACATTTAATGTTATCTAATCCTCTTTAACATAATCAATTAAACCAATTGTTATCAGTTAACTGTGTGAAACATCGGTTGCAGCTGAGAGGTGAGAAAGATGTCGTCTTTTGGTCAGTTCCTAACTTAAGATTACAGAATTAAGTTGTCAGATAATTGTTGGAGGGAGTTGCCTATTGTTTTGTTTACCACTGTGGAGATTACCGAACCCCCATGATTGTGAGGTGTTTTAATCCGATATAAGGAAAATAGGTGTGTTCGACGTGGTTTTTGAGAAAGGGATATAAAGGACAAGCGATTTACAGAATATAGAGAGGATCGGAAGAGGTGAAAGCGAACGAATAAACCGCAAGAGAGGCGAAGAAAGAAAAGTAAAATGTTGCCACTAAGAAACAAGATCTCGATATAAATCCATGTACTACTGATTATAGTAATAAACAGAATAAATACAGCCTAAATAATGTTGAAGAGAAAGCGAAGTACGAGTACAGCAAAATCACAACAAAGTGGTGTCAACACGTTCTTAACAATGTGTTGCAAAAGCGACCCACAACAGCGAACCTTATTGATTCCTTAACATTCGTTTAGCACAAGGAAAGGAAATGATTGGATAAAGTTAACGAATATGGCCATTTTATAATTATAGCGTTTCTTATCTGCTCTCTCCAGTGGCATAGCGGTATGTCTGCGGACTTATACAGCTAGAAACCAGATTTTAATACTCGTGATGGGCAGAACACAGATAGCCCTCTGTGTCTCTTATCCGGCTTCCCCCTACAATCTATAAGTTGAAAATTAGAGACGAGTTAGCTTTGCACTACTCATAGGCGGATAGTATTTGGGAGGGCACTGACGATTTGGACACTGTATTTGCTATGTTTACCATGAACATTTAATTCAAAACTAAAACAGTTACTATTATTGATATTAACACACAAATATTTATTCCCTATTGAAAAAAAAATACTTCATCACAAGGTAAAAATTGGAGTGGGCGTCACTAAAATGCTCATCTTTTCTTTCGTGGAGGCATTATAATGTATATCGGTCAATCCCAATATTTGTTCTTAAAGAATATCCTAAAAGCTGGGGGTGGGTAGTGTTAACTAGCCGTTTTTCCCTCTTGTCTATCACTTCAAAAGTTACACAAATAAACGTGTATTTCACTAAAACACGTGATTAACAGATCACGGATAGTCTTCCAAATTAGAGAAAAACAACCATTTAAGAATTAATCAATCAAAAATTGTCCAAGAAGGTAAAACAATATTACCTTTTCAAAAAAAGAGAGGATTTAACCGATTCGTTACATTCTAAATATTACTTACTTTATCTTTCTTCTTCTGTTCCGAACTTATCTTACTAAATACTAGACTTTCTGGGTAAACATTTACTGTAATAACGAGATAGCAATAACAAGTCTATCCGAAAATTAAAAGTTTACATAGCATTACTCTAGTGATCATTATTAGACATAACATTACTCTAATGATCATTATTAGACATAACATTACTCTAGTGATCATTATTAGACATAGCATTACTCTAATGATCATTATTAGACATAACATTACTCTAATGATCATTAT
>NW_013667238.1:38822-61470 GCF_000517525.1 Limulus polyphemus | reverse complement strand
TGATCATTATTAGACATAACATTACTCTAATGATCATTATTAAACATAACATTACTCTAGTGATCATTATTAGACATAGCATTACTCTAATGATCATTATTAGACATAACATTACTCTAATGATCATTATTAGACATAGCATTACTCTAATGATCATTGTTAGACATAGAATTACTCTAATGATCATTATTAGACATAACATTACTCTAGTGAGCATTATTAGACATAGCATTACTCTAATGATCATTATTAGACATAACATTACTCTAGTGAGCATTATTAGACATAACATTAATCTAATGACCATTATTAGACATAACATTATTCTAGTGATCATTATTAGACATAGCATTACTCTAATGATCATTATTAGACATAACATTACTCTAGTGAGCATTATTAGAGTAAAATAGGTTTGGAAAATAGGTGCTTCTTTGTTTGTGTAGAGTAAAATAGGTTTGAAAAATAGGTGCTTCTTTGTTTGTGTAGAGTAAAATAGGTTTGGAAAATAGGTGCTTCTTTGTTTGTGTAGAGTAAAATAGGTTTGGAAAATAGGTGCTTCTTTGTTTGTGTAGAGTAAAATAGGTTTGAAAAATAGGTGCTTCTTTGTTTGTGTAGAGTAAAATAGGTTTGAAAAATAGGTGCTTCTTTGTTTGTATAGAGTAAAATACATCATTTTCTTATTCCATGTTATTTTGTGAAAATTTACGTCATACGATAATAAAGACACCAGAAACGTTTCTTGTCCCGTAGAGGTGTGACTATATATGCTATGTGAATGCTAGTATAAAAAAAGAGGGCAATACTACTACTTAGAAAACTAACAAACCCCACCCAGTTCTTTATGAAATAAGTCGAAAATGTAAGGTTAAACCTTCACAGGGGGTGTCAAGTAGATTTTTCATAACTTTTTTTTTGTCCTTTCTCCAGTTTATGAATTATTTCATTTTGAAATATATATTTCATGCACAAATAGATTGATAGAGGGATAAAAAAAGTGTCAACTACATAATTTGGTTTTCTAAATAAACGATTAGACTCTTTAGACAGAGTATTATTAAACCAAATCGAACGGAAACTCCTTAGCAGTTAGTAACATTATCTGTTAGAAAATTCATGGTGTTTACTAGATAGTAGACTTTAATCGAATCACATTAAGACAATTACACAAATTATACTTCAAGTAATTCTAAAATTATACCTTACCGAGATAATATGCGAAACATGACGGCTGATTTATGTATGCTAGAAAAGGGTAGTAATTAAATTGCAGTGAATGATAATTCGTGCGGATTTTTACGTCCTTTGATTTATTAGACAAACTCATTATTTTATGACATTTGTTGAAGGCAGCATGACACTTTCTCTCGTTCGTTCTCACAGTGTCTGGGGATGTTTAAAAATATAACTGTAGGAATAGTAATTCGCCATTATAAGTGTAATAAAATTTAAGCATGACGTTGCCAATTAGACTTCAACGAGACTTCGTTTAATGCGGTGATAATTCTGTATAAAAAAAAAAATTCTTAAGCTCGTCTATTTTCAATCTGTGGATATTATAGAGTTTGAGTTATCGAGTTTACGAATAATGATAAAGCTATACAGTAATTACTTCTAATTGTAAGGTGAATTGAAAACTCTAATATATATAACCCAATCTGTTCTCCAGTCAACAATAAAATATCTACATGATCTCCGTTCAACAAAGTAATTCACTTGATAAGTCTTTGGAACAGTTTTATTTGTAATTAAGTACAAAGCTACACGATGGGCTATCTGTGCACTGCCCACCACAGGTTTCGAAACCCCGATTTTAGCGTTATAAGTCCGCAGACATACCGCTGTGCCACTGAGGGGCTTTGCTACAGTTTGTTTGTTTGTAATTAAGCACAAAGCTACACAATGGGCTATCTGTGCTCTGCCAATCACGGGTATTGAAACCCGGATTTTAGCGTTGTAAGTCTGCAGACATACCGCTGTGCCACTGGGGAGGCCTTTGGTACAGACCTGCAAACGTTTACATGTAGCATGAAGCATGAAATTTCTAATGATTCTGTAAAAAATATTTGGAATGCAATTATAAACACTAGGATCAACATAAATAAAACATTCAATAATTGTTTGAAGATATGTCTAGATTTTACATTTTTACATTTTACAATTATAAACACTAGGATCAACATAAATAAAACATTCAATAATTGTTTGAAGATATGTCTAGATTTTACATTTTTACATTTTACAATTATAAACACTAGGATCAACATAAATAAAACATTCAATAATTGTTTGAAGATATGTCTAGATTTTACAACAAAATTATAAATTAATTAAAAGTCTAAAATTTTTCATAAATTGATCAGAAATTCGAAAATATTAAGCTGCCTTAAACAAAATCTTCTAGCCATCACAACCATCATAATTGTTTTCAAAGAAAAATATATATGGTGCATTAGGCACTTAATAGTTTGTTTGTTTGAAGTTAAGCACAAAGCTACACAATGGGCTATCTATGCTCTGCCCACCACAGGTATCGAAACCTAGTGTTGTAAGCCCGCAGACATACCGCCGTGTCACTGGGGAGCTGGTCACTTAATAAACCCACGTAATATAATATACAACACACAGTTTATAACAGGAATAAAATTAATATGTATCCCACTGTTATGTTTAAAATGACAGGTGATCGCTTTTGACGTACTTTTTCTACCACATTTTACCACACCTACATACGCAAAAATATAAATTATGTAATATTACTGATTCATACAAATTTTATAGGTGGCGCAATAAAAGTATTTTTAATAATAATAATAATAAAAATTGGAAATAATAAATTCAAAGACAAAAATTATATTTCGACACATCCTTCTCTTCTCACAATTACATTTGCAATTATAGGTGGCGCAAGAAAAGTATTTTTAATAATAATAATAATAAAAATTGGAAATAATAAATTCAAAGACAAAAATTATATTTCGACACATCCTTCTCTTCTCACAATTACATTTGCATTTCTCTATTTGCTTTACTATGATGGCCTGGGCGTGGCCCACACTGTAGCTCGCATCCCGTTGCTGCAAAGCTACATTCTGCATTTTGGATCTTTAGGTGCGTTATAACAGTGAAGGTTACATTTCACTGTGCTATTGACATCGTGTGGTTTCTCTTTAGCCTATTAGTTTTAAATTAAGGACTGCTAATTTTGTATAGCTTTCAACGAATCTCCGGATGAAACAAACAACGTTTTTATATGATCCTAACAATTCGGTTCATTTTAACATTTTTGTATGATCCTAAGTATTCGGTTCATTTTAACATTTTTATATGACCCTAAGTATTCGGATCATATTAACATTTTTATATGGCCCTAAAAATTCGGTTCATTTTAGGACTATTCATCCGTGGAAACATCTCGCAGTTTTAAAACAACAACAACCAAATAATCATGAAATCAGTGTACGTATGTTAGATGAATTTCAAATAACTTTACGACAATTTTATAACTTATTTTAGTGAACCTTTAATTCAATGAGCTGTGTAATGAATTACTTGACTTACTTTGCAACAGGTATTTATAGACATAAACTGTGAAAAAAGGTCAGAGGTTTATAAGCAAACAACTTCTAATTAAGGAATTGAATTGTGTTAGATATTTAAACATATAGATGTTCATGAAAGAGTAAATGCTAATTTATTACAGTTATGAATATGAGAAGGTTTTCTAGCGTGGAGAAAAAAACAAGCCGTCTTTTTGTTGTTGTTGTTTTTCTTGCTTTGAATAAAACCGAGTGGACCACACATTGGTGTATTACATCTTTTATGATAGAGTGTTCAGTCTGTCCTTTAAACTTGTGACAAAGTATTTACTTGTAGAGGTAACTCGTGTAATATATATTCTTGGTAAACATTATAGATTTCATTAGAGCAATTATTATGAAAAAGAAGCGATAAGTTCCAAACTCTGTGGATTTGGATTATAAAAAAAAGGCATTAACTTGATGTTCAGCCTGAAATATTACTGATAAGTTGGAGAACAAATTGAGTTGTTGAACTCTGCTGAGTCAGCAAAGTATTAATAAAAGTATCAAAAGGACATTCGGGAGCAAATTGGTTATGTAGTAGAATTCTGGATTTTGAAGTTGGTGAGCCAGGTTAGATTCCATGGGATACCATAAGATATTCCCAGCACCTTAAGTTGTGAGTGTGTTATAAGAGTGACAATCAATCCTATTTTGTCAGTAGTTTAACGGAAGCAGATAACCTTAGTAGCTATGTCATAAATACAAAGGAACGTTCATTATGATCCCAAATATTTTTTAGAGATATAATTTGTCCCGTACAAAACATGTTAATTTTTCACTTTTCAGTCGTTAACAGGTGTTAACGGTTAATCATTCTTAGTTATTTCTGCTCGTCTGATATCTTGAATAATTGGCTATAATTATAGTTTAGAGATGCTCGGATGAGCTAAACTCAGTATTTTTAAACGTCTAAGGATACTTAAAGATAATAAATAAACATCATAGTTTAAGTGTATCTTTAATGGAATTTGATCCCAGATAAACCATGGCTCTGCATCAAGCGATAATACCTTTCGATAGCCAGTGGTAAGTTTGATGGCATTTTTTAATGGAATTTGATCCCAGATAAACCATGGCTCTGCATCAAGCGATAATACCTTTCGATAGCCAGTGGTAAGTTTGATGGCATTTTTTAATGGAATTTGATCCCAGATAAACCATGGCTCTGCATCAAGCTGATAATACCTTTCGATAGCCAGTGGTAAATTTGATGGCATATAACGCTAAAAATCGGGTTTCAGTACTCACGGTGGACAGCTCACAGATAGGCTTAACAACAGATAAACCAGGTGATTACAAAAATATTTTTTTCTGAAATTAAATTAGAGTTCAACTCTCTTAAACTCACTAGCAAAGTTTAAAGACAAAATTGTGAAACCAATTTTAGTAAGGCTTAGTGTGATACTCTCTGTTGGGGATTTTCTTCTGGGGACAACCAAATAAACTCTATTGGGGGTCTAGGAAGTTGTTAAATTAATAGGAAAATATTTTACTAGTTCAATTGGGTTAGTAAGACACTTGAACACGACATTAGATAATTTCATCCAGTTAATGATTTGAAAAGCTTTTAATGTTTTCCTGTTTCCCTCACTCCAGTGGCTTAGCTGTACGTCTGCAGTTTTCAATATCCGTGGTGGGCAGAACACAGATAGCTCATTGGGTAATTCTGTGCTTAACGACAACCAAAACTAAACCAAATTTGGTTTCGATACCCGCGGTGGCAGAGCACAGATAGCTCATTGTGTAGTTCTGCGCTTAACGACAACCAAAACTAAACCAAATTTGGTTTAGATACCCGCGGTGCACAGATAGCTCATTGGGTAGTTCTGTGCTTAACTACAACCAAAACTAAACCAAATTTGGTTTAGATACCCGCGGTGCACAGATAGCTCATTGGGTAGTTCTGTGCTTAACTACAACCAAAACTAAACCAAATTTGGTTTTAATAGCCGCGGTGGGGAGAGCACTGGTTGCCCATTGTATAGCTCTGTGCTTTAGAACAAACAAACCAACAAACTCTTCTTTCCCTGTTCATATGCAGTACGATTTAATGATTTCAAAGGGAAGAATTTATTTTGATCGGAAAGAGCTGAATATTACATGATGTATAAAAATCACTGTTCTTTCAGAAACTATGGTAAAAGTTGACATACAGATTGTTTCTATGTGTTTTTGAGTCCATTTTACTTCAAAGTATAGTAACCCGAGTTAATTTAGGTGTGTGTGAATAATGTTATGACATTCGTCGAATTCATTATTCAACATTATACAGCGGATCAACTTGTTTGTTATGCACGCACAAGCTGCACAATGGGATGTCTGTGCTGTGCCCATAACTGGTATCGAAACCCTGTTTTTAGCGTTACAAGCCTTCAGACTTACCGCTAAGTCACTGGAGGACTAACGCATGGTGAAGCCCAGAAATAAAGTTTTTAAATAGATTATAGAAAATATTTCATAAATAATAAATATTGAAAGTATCTGTCATTGCACCACTGAAGGTTAATAATCCATAGTGTTCTGGTTTAAGTTTGATTTAAATCTCTCTGATGTAATAAGGTTTATAAGCATTATAAATGAAGAATTATCCGCTATTTTGCCTCTTAGTGGCTCAGCGGTAAGTCTGAGGGCTCTCACGGCTAAAATCCGGGTTTCGGTACTCGTGGTAAGCACAACACAGAATGCCCCTCGTGCAGCTTTGTGCTAAGCAATAAGCAAACAAATTTAGTTATTTTTAACGTTCAAGATTTTCCCCCTTAACATTCTACGCTTTTGGATCTTCACTTAACGTGTCAATACATAAAACAAAGAAAAGCGTTGAAAGCCATATTGGTAATGAGTGAAATATATCTTAAGTGACTGACCACTTACTTAGAATCCATACCTAATATCTGGGCTGAACAGCTTTCGTCGAGCTGAAGCATGAAGTTTACGTGACGAAGACTCTATAACATTCTAGAACATCTGGTGTCTTGTTCGATCGTAGCCCATTCGTCGAGGAGCATAGTTTGCAATCGACTCGCATGTCACTAGTGGATTATGGCAGTGCATGCAGTATAATGTTGAAGTTTAGCACAAAGATGATTAAATGGATTACGATCTGGTGATTGTGATGGCCCAGAAGGATGATCAAACTCATCGTCATGCTCTTTAAACCAACTACTGACAACAAAAACGTAGTGAATTATTGCACGACTCTCGTATTTTGCATGCGACAATAAGATTGTTTATGAAGAAGGGCCCTAACAAACTTTCTTGTTAGTGTGTATTTGTGTGTCGTTTTTTTATGTCTGCAGTTGAATCATAAATAAATATAGAATTTGAGAAACATTGAACAGAGTTTTCACTTTCCCATCAAAACTACTAATACCTTAATTATTCGTGTAATGGAAGATTATCCATTTTCTACTCATCTCTTTCAGCGATTTCTTGTATAATGTATTTTATGAAATAAATAACTCTCATTTGTGATTAATATAAACATTAAAAGCTTAGTATAACTCTCCTACACTAGCCTTAGAAAATGAATCATTGTAAAAATTACACAAGAAAATTCCATTACATTTTTTAACCTTTACACGTTCTTTTCTTAGATACACCTTAATAAGCAGCTTAGATCAAATGATCGTGGTTGATTACATGAATAACTTGCTTTCAATGGATGGCTAAGTTTCAAATAAATCGAAAATAGAGCTGAAGAGTTGTAATATATTCTAAGCATAGCGTGAATTCGTAATATGTAACTAATTGATCTTCCTCAGACCAAATGCCACGTTTTAAATTTATCTATCAAGCATTACATTTTCTCATGTTTGGTGTGTTGATCATTTCAGGGTCTTATTTCAAGACTAGTTTCTGGTTGTATCAAAGGAAATTCTACAATCTTAAGCTAGCTAGCGGTCAGATCTCTTCATTTTCAATTTTTTTTTCATTAATTCACGGTAATATCTCAATATAACATAACGTTTTGGAACAACATGGGACCTATTGGTCCATCTCGGCTGTTCCATCTTCTAAACTAAATTAAGACTATTAATTAATAAATTCTAAAAATCTTAAAGTCAATTTACTGCCTCCAAAACATTTAAAGGCAACCCATTCCAAAGGCTGAAGATGACTCCTACCCTGCCAAAATTCATATTTTTGTGTTCTAGTCTTACTGTTCTCACTGTTACGTATAAAAAAAAAGATGATGCATCAACATTATAAACTCCCTTTACAATATTAAACACCTCAATCAGATCCTCCCTAACTCTTCTTTTTTCAAGAGGGCTCGACATGGCCAGGTGGTTAGGGCACTCGACTAGCAATCTGAGGGTCTCGGGTTCGAATATCTTAACAGTATTATTACTTGCTAGGGCCATATTTTCCCCACCATTACTTTCCTGTCATCCCGGAGGGTCTGCGGACAGCAATTTGAGAACCACTTTTCTAGAACTAAACGCACTTTTCAAATTATTTTACTTTTAATCCACCGAAGTTAAACTCCAACACTAATCCAGCCGGATGTGTAGAAGGATAAAAAAGATGCGGTGGTGTGAAATTGCAATAAAACACCCGTAGCCATTTCACCAATATGGAAAGAAATAACATAAATAATAACTTTTTTCATATTGGCATTCTTCATAAAACGGCTTGTATGAATCATTGTAACATGTCCAGGGTTTGTTCTGAATTCTGAACACACCGTGACATATAATACTTTGAAAAAAAGAAGAAATACGTTGTTCAACCATTTTCCTAATAATTAGCAAGTGTTAGATTTAATCCTGATGTATTTCTAATTTCTGTCTTCAAAAGAGGCTATTGTAACTTAGATCTGTATATTGAATGTTACAAATAATTCAGTATACCCGTCTGTACGTATAAGTTAACAATATTTTTTTCCAATCCCTCTCACTATTTGATTTGAGACGTTCTTCAGCTTTTCCTATGGCTCTTTTTCCATAGCCAGCCATCTATTTTGAAATTTTAATTACGTATAGCCGGCTGTTCCTGATCCAATTGTCAACACCACTCGGGGAAGCCTCGTTGGTTTGAAACATGTCATGTAGCAGTTAGTTAAGCACATGATCCTGTTTGGATCGCGATGTCCAGGCGAAATTGAAAAATAGTTTTTAAGAACATAGATATAGTTTCTAACAGTTGTTAACTGCAGCAAATTGTATTTTTGTCCATAGGTGGATTATTCTACGGACTACATCATATATGTATAACAAAATAGATATGTTGAAATAGTATAGCAGTGTTGGGTGTAATTTGCCAGTATCCTGTAAGAACGTTGCAAACTTTGACGTTAAACTTGTACTTAATGCTCTAAAATAGTTTTATGTGCGGATGAACTGAATCTTGTATCTGATGTAAATATAAAATAATTAATCAATCAATAATAAAACTCAGGACTAAACCTGATTATATATATGAATTGAAAATCATCTGATATTACAGCAGGATATCTTACCCAAGCCGTGAAAACAATTGAATCATGTAATCGTAAATATAGTTTTTATTAGTGATATCCCTTCAAAAAATGAGTGTGTGTATGTGCTAATCTTTGATTACTTTATTTACTGATTTGTTTGTTTGAATTTCGCGCAAAGCTACACGAGGGTTATCTGCGCTAGCCATCCCTAATTTAGTAGTGAAAGACTAGAAGGAAGGCACCTTATCATCACCACCCACCGCCAAATCTTGGACTACTATTTTACTAACGAATAGTGGAATTGACCATCACGTTATAACGACCCAACGGCTGAAAGGGCGAGCATGTTTGGTGTGACGGGGATTCGAACCTGCGACACTCAGATTGTAAGATTTATATTGATATAAAACATTTAATATCCAGTGTCCATCCTCATTGAAAATCTGTATAAATATTTTATTCTATGTAATAATTATTCTATGTCTTATTTCAATAAGGGACGAAAGATATTGTGGGGATGAGCACTGGTATCTATAATTATAAGATGAATTTCTATTTGTTTTTGAAGTATGAAATGAAGATTGCATCTTATAAACACTTAGCCCTACGTTGTTGATTTGCACTGTCCAGCTTGCACTCGAGTATTATCTGTTCTCTACCTGTAATAAGAGTGGTGAAAAATTGGCTATCTAAAAAGTTCAGCGATAATGATATGTACATTTGAATGAATGTTTTGTCTGAGTATAGTACATGTATGTGATTATGAAAAGCGAGAAACTTGAGTGTAAATTTTAATAACTTCATTCGGTGGGGGCTCCATTTCGGCAAATTGAAATCAATGGTTCGTTGACTTAGAGAACTCTCTGGCCTACCATTTAACTTACATTTGTAATTAAGCAAACCGACAAAGCATACTGTAACTGACATCAGGGACCGTCTTAAAAGCTTTGTGTAATTACAAGATAGATAATGTAACTCAAAACTTGTCTAACATACATACCGAAATTTTATCTAGATGTGTTACGAATTGGAAACTGTGAAAGGTCAGAAGTTTTGTGTTTAATGAATGTTACTGCCACTGTAGGAAAATGAGTGTAACATGATTTATGACACAAAACCTCCTGCATAATGTACTCCATTTTACTGTGTTCATAAAATAACTTCAGCCTGAAACTATTTATTAACTCCAACAGAGGCACCCTAAAATAAACCTTTTTGATATTAATTTATGTTATTTAGTTTATTTCAAGTGTCTAAATAAACAACAAATCACGTTGTGTAACTTAGTAGCAACTAGTGCTTAAGAACTAGTTAGTACACAAACTGTGTATACAGTGGCTGTCTAGCATGTTGTGAACCATGTTGGCTACGTTTACGAAAGTTTACATGTTTATTCAATTACACAAAAAACGAAAATATTACTTTTAACTTGAAATGGAGGATCGTGTAATTTACATTACATCATTAGCAACTTTTACACGCAAATGCTATACACCTCATATATCTTCAAAACTAACATAGCTTTGTGAGCCAGGGAGAGGAGAGGCCTAGTTGTTAGTTGTTGAAAATGCCAAATGGAGAGATCCAGGTTCGAGCCGAGATATGGCACTGAACGGACTTCACACTTTCAACTATAAAGGTGCTATAACTATGGTTAATTGTAGCTGCGTAGGCGGTGAATGATGCTCACCAGTTTCTCTTCCTCTGGTAAGCTGTTCTACATTATGGTTCACTATACTTAAAACTGAGTGCATCTGACCTGGTCATTACGTCGAAAGTGCCTTTCGGGTTAAACGTACTAAATAGATGAAAATGAAAAAAAGTATCAATATTGATTATAGTTATATGCTGTAGGTGTTTTAAGCTCCAGCTAAGCACAGGATTTCTTCCCTTCAAATTTGGAGTCATATTGCAGCACGTTTGTCAGTATGCAGGTCAGGTAGCGTTGCATCGTCCTGAATTTGGAATCTTCGACCAATAGGAAGGCAACCATTCGATAACATTTTACTGCTATATATTATTCATTAATTAATGTTTTTATTGTATTTGATTATTTATAATTATTATTACGTATACACTTTTACACGAAGTTGTCAATAAACTAATTTTGCGCTTTTAATATAAAGAAGTGAAGAAAATAATTAACGAATAGGCTTAATAATAAGAAAATAATTAACGAATAGGCTTAATAATAGAAAATAATTAACGAGTAGGCTTAATAATTTACTATTTTACATACCTTCCCTGCACTAGAAAATAGGCATACTGCTATTGTACTATTTAAGTAAATTGATCTGGGTTGATCATTATTATATTCTAAAAATAACTTAAAATTAATAACAATATCTGTAAAAAATTAAGAAGATATTAATGTATCCAATTTATGAAGCGCCACGCTCGTAAAAGATAAATTTAGATAACATAATATTTTCAAGAGATTTTGATAGTCATAATAAACGTAGATGAGTAAAAAACCCGTAAAAAATTATTCAATTAAAACCATGTTTACAAAGTTTACTTTTGTCTTGGGTCGATCGTGACCCAATAGTTGACCTGCTGGACTATGGATCCAAGGTTTCGTGGTTTGCACCCCGTTACGGTCGAATAAAAATCAGCGCTACACAATTTGGTGCCGTGGGTGCGTTATAAGAGTGACGGTCAAATTCCACTATTCGCTTAGAATAAGTCAAAAGTTGGCGGTAATGTTATGATCTAGCTGTCTATCCTCTAATCTATCATTTCTAAGTTAGTGATGGCTAGTACAGATAGCCCTCGACATTCTACGAACATCAATAATTTCCATCTTACACATCAAGGTAACAAATCAAATCCTTTACTAGGCAGTTGATTCATTTGGTAAACAAAAACAAATATAGTTAAACATATGTGCTACCAAGAAAGAGGCTTTAGTTTTATGTTAAAATACCAATAGAAAAATATATAAAAACTTAAAAGGTGCACAAACGTCTCTTGGTTAATGTTCTTAAATACCAATTACATGAACGTTTATGCATGATTATTACCCATAAGTACACATGATATTTTAACCATCTCATCTTTAGTGGTTTACTACTTTTTGTAATGAGATGTCTTTATTCCACTCATTCCCAATTGGACCAATTGCTTGGTTGTTGTTGTTGTTGTTGTTTGGAGTTAAGCACAAAGCTGTACAATGGGCTATCTGTGCTCTGCTCACCACGGGTATCGAAACACTGAGGGGCCTAATTGGACCAACTACAATGCATTGTCATAACCTAGAAGCATTGAAAACTTAGTAAAATGAGAGAAACTAATCAAATTGACAGCAGAAATAGGGTCTGGACAAACTATGCAGGTTAACCTCAGAAAGTTCTAACTGTTTGTAAATCAAAGTAGTATGATTAAACTCTAAAGGGGGTTTGAATTCAAACTATCTGAATATAGTTTGTATTATTTCGATTAATTGAAAACATTGATTTAAATTAATTGATTATTTTCATGATATTAATCTGTAATGTACATAATAGAAAAAAAAGGGTCTGTACATATTTTCGTAACGGTAACATTAATAAGAATTTTCTATTCTTTAGTCAACATGTGTCATGTTGCCTTATAATGTGGAGTAAAGAAGGTCTGAGGTCGGCTCTTAAACAAACCGCAAATAACATGACCTTCGTTTGGTAAACACCATATCTCGATGGTTAAATTTGATTTCTCTCTTGGTTTGTTTGTTTGTAGTTTAAGCACAAAGCTACATAGTGGGCTATTTGTTCGCTGCCCATCACGGGTATCAAATCTCGGTTTCTAGCATTGTAATTTCGCAGACATACCGCTATGCCACTGGGAGGGGAGGCTCTCGAGAAAGACCTTCCATCTGTCTACATCAATCATAATATTACCAGACAAGGTAGTGGTTTATGCTCATTAATCCCAAATCAACCCCCAAAATTGAACATATGAGGTCCTTACGTGAGAGTTCCCTGGAAGATTGTCCAACTTCTTGACTAGGAGGAGGGTACAACCCCACAAAACCAGATTTTAGGTCTTTTAAATACGATGTGTTACTGTGTTTCTTCTATTTTCAATACCACCTAGGGTAAATATACTACACACTAATGATAATAGTTTATTCTTTTTTTCACGTTTGTTCATTTGATGTTTATAAAATGGTAGACCTATAAGAAAAAAAAAAAGGTGTCGCTGAAACCTCCAAACATTAATATTCTCTTCCTTTTCCGCTTCTGTACCAAAAATGTATTATTTTTATAAATCCTTTTCTACGTATCTTTTGACAAAAACTACTTTTGGTGGATCCAAAGATGATTATATTTCTACTCATTTAGTGGCCATACACCATCCACGTCAAACATGCATGATTTAGTGGCCATACACCATCCACGTCAAACATGCGTGAGTAGAAGTAGAAGCAATGACTTAGCAAAATTACGAATTCTTCACGTCTCGCGTTAGGATATTTTTATTTCTAATTTCGTCTTGTTTTATCGTCAAGGTTCTCTTGGGTAACAGGATCTAACATTTAGATTCTTGCTTCGTACTTGTTTTAATCTCAACAACCATGCAAGACTCCCTTATGGATTCGGATATTTGTCGTTAGTTTAATTACGTGGATCCATTTATTTGTTTCAGCTTTGCAAGAATTCGGTTCTTCACGACAGTATATAATGAAAGTTCAACAAATACAGGATGTTTAAACAAAACCTCCCATGTTCGAGATTCGAATAGAATGAAAATATCTTGCTAATTATCCGAGTGCTTTTAAGCAACTCAACGCTCACCATTATAGGATTTACTAAAAAGATCAGGTAACGTAGTTGAAGAAGTGCGTTCGTAAAAACTGCTTAACACAATAAGAACACAACGCATTCGGAGTACATAGTTGAACTAATAAATGTCAGGATAAAATAGTTCAATTTGTTCATTCAAAAGGAACAATTGAGCACAAATTTGGGCATCAGAGCATTCGATCGTTTGTTTGTGACTTAATTATATTCTCGATAAAATGTACCGTTTTAAAAAACACCAACAAAAACAAGGAATCAGTAACTATCATATTATTAACGAAAACACTCGATAAGAAAAAAGACCTTGGCATAGTGGTTAGCATGTTGTACTGTGGAACAAATGGTCCATGGCTCGTGTACCATTGCCGTAAAAAAAAAAAATCTCGTTTTACACTTTGCGAAAATCTCGTTATTTGAATAGAGTAGCCTAAGAGTTGGCGGTGGGTGCTGGTGACTAGCTGTTTTCCTCTAGTGTATTAATGCAAAATGTCAGACGAGTATTACAGATAACCCTTGTATAGCTTTACGTGAATATTCCAAACCAACCAATCAAAGACAAGTGCGAGTAAGTCTAAATATGTAAACACCGAGATACGCGGAGTTTAGGTCTACGGGAGTTACTGTGTATCAATTGAACTTCAAGAGTTGAAACTGATATTAATTATGATCACAAAAATGATTCTGTATAACGTATACAAGCCAGAGATATAAACTTAGATGAGTAGATTTGAATGGTGAGTTATTGAGAACCTTTATAAATGTTTTCTTAGACAGTAAAGCTTTGAACAGGCAACAATAACTAATTTGCTACTAAAAACAATGGGCTTGTTATTAATATTCTAGACACCCGCTGGGACAGTGGTAAGTATACGTTAAAATCAGGGGTTCGATTCCCCTCGGTGAACACAGCAGATAGCCTGATGTGGCTTTGTTATAAGAAAAACACACACTTTAATATTCCAATGTCCAAATTAAGAATGTTACAAAGAAATAATTGATTACAAACTCTCTGGTCGTTGAAGCTTTTGCCGTACTTTTTCAATTAACTTGTTGTTCAAGGTATTTGAAACCTTTAAGAAGGGACATTGCGCGGATAAACATTTCCTGTTGTAACTGTTTAAAAATTCCGTCTTTAAGTGAGCTACTTTAATAGGCTGCTCTTAAACTCATATAGGGGTTTTCAAAGTCGTATAAGGTAAATCCCCCCAAAGAAAATGTGCTGCTCTTAAACCCATACAGGGGTTTTCAAAGTCGTATAAGGTAAATCCCCCCCAAAGAAAATGTGCTGCTCTTAAACCCATACAGGGGTTTCCAAAGTCTTATAAAGTAAAATCCTCCCCAAAAGAAAATGTGCTGCTCTTAAACCCTTAGAGGGGTTTTCAGAGTTTTATAAACCATCTGATTATTTTTATTATGAAGTTTTTCTATTCAGAATGTTTCTGTTTAGGTGGATGAATAGACAAAAGATCAGTAATGGTATATTTTTAGAAAGTTGACTTTAAAATAATTAAAAAATATGCTACATTTTCAGTCCAACGAAGAGATGCTGATTCTTTATACAAAGTATTCGGGTATATGACACGACCCCTAAAACTTAAAAACTAATTTAAGTTATATATAGATTTAAAAAAAAGAGGAGTAACTCCTGAGAAGTAAGGGTCTGCCTGCTTATTATATAAAAACGGTTACAACTTCCCCCTATTAAAACAAAAAAACATTACAAGCTTAATTACTTGTGTACAGGACCCGTTCTGTTTCTGTGCAGTTTCTAAGAAAATGAATTCTGGGGTAAGTAAACGAGAGAGACTGATTTTTCATTTCACTCTAGCTTTATACAACGTTTATTTAAGATTCGTGTGCTTCAATGGTTAATGTGAGAAACATTTAGCTTCCCGAGGATTACCATTTGTTGTTGTTATTGGTTACAAGATTTAGTTTAGTTGAAAGATTATTCATACGAATACCAATCTGAAATTCGTTCCCACTTATAATTCGTAGGTACGATAATATTCAAGTTTAGTACTTCTTTTGGTTTAGGATAGCTTTAAACACAGTGTTAATGATTGGGTGAATATATTTAGATATGAAGCTCTGTTGAAAGATATTTTCCATCGTTGATCTAGCTGTGCTGAAAAGTGCAGATATTAACTGATCGGAATATTATTTAATATGTTTCAGATTTTAGCAGTGTAACAGCTATGGAAAGAAATCTGATCAATTTAGGCATCACTCTACCGTAAAGTTACAATTCATCTTATGAATTATAACCCAGAGTTACTAAGATATCACCGCGACTATTAAGCGAAAGAATATTTTCATATATTTATTGATATCTACTTGGAATGTTATGTACTACTGTAGTTTTATTAGGTTACGAATGCATAACCCTAAAATCGGGGGTTTGATGGTAAATCTGAGGGTTTATAATATAAAAAAATTTGGGGATCCCTGATTGCGGTGGGTATATCACAAATAACTCACTGTGTAGCTTTGCACTCAAAACATCAATTATAAATTGATAAAGCTTCATTATTTCAACACCCTCATTCATTCGTAGATTGTTGATATAAGCTCAAAAAGTAACTAGTATAAGGTACAAAGACAGTTTCAGACCAATGCATCATGCATCTATTGAGGTTTATTTTAGAGTGCTCTTCATCAGGTGGAACACTTAATAGTGCTCTTCATCAGGTGGAACACTTAATAGAAAAGAAAGATAACATCAATGTAGATGAAACAAAAGTATATTCAACGAAATTGTTGCGAATGAGAGAACAACCTCAATCGCTTGAAAATATGTCCAACAGCATTGTTGTAAATGAAAGAATCACAGCAATCTCTTGAGACTAACTGCAACGGCATTGTTGTAAATGAAAGAACCACAACTATCTCTTGAGAATAAGTGCAACAGCATTGTTCTAAATGAAATAATCACAACGATCGACGGAAAGTAGATGGAACGATATTGTTGTAAGTGAAAGAATAACAACAATATCCTGAGAGTATTTGGAGGTATTGTTGTGAATAGAAGGATCACAACAATAACTGCTACAAAATCCCAGAGTATAATATTTTAACAGCAGTCTAATATAATGCTGTAATACATATACATACAATATAGATGAACACAATCAAATACACAAATACAGTGAATGAGAGAGAGAGAGAAATATTTCGGCTAAATTCACTGTAGAATGTGTGCTAAAATTACAATTAAAAAGTTAATTCTTCACAGAGAGCAACAACAACAACTAGAGAAATAAAATAGCCCACTTTTAAAATATGTTACATATAGATAAAGAAACAGTTTGAAAATATTTGATACAGAGATTGATATAATAGGCTGTTGAGAGAAGTTTGAAGATAAAAGAACCCATAAGACATTGATAGTTAAAGATGTGTTTCTGTTACTATTTTCTCCTTAGTGTTATGAACAAAGTTCATGAGAGCCACGTTAAACTATATTTTTAGTTTTGATATATTTATAAAATTTAAATGCATGTTACTCCGCTGTGTAAGAGGAAGGAGAAGAAACGATGTTAATTCTGTCCAAAATATCCTTTGATCCTTCAATAAAGTCTCAAAATTATAGCACGTGTGATGGATTGAAATGTACGGTCATCGATTTTTGTATTCCTTCCAAATAAAGTGTTTCTACTATTTGAGTAGTCTTCAATTTTCAGTTTTCATATTAGTGGTACGAAACAAATATAATGAGTTGTTGAATAAAATAAGTTTCAGATGCAACCCCCTCTCTTACTCCCCACACACACACACACACTCATCGGCGCAGCTGGTTTCACAGTAAGTCACGCAATAACGTTTTAAAGAGTTATAGATAAGGTAATGTTTCACGTGTTGTTCTGTTATCATACATCAATTCATTTTGTTGGGGGAAATATATTTGAGACTGTACAGCTGATTCTTGCATTTTATTTCACATTACACAATGGTTTTATATAGTTTCGCAGGAAACTTATTCAATAATCTTATGTATCAAATATATATCTACGAACTAATAAAAATTGGCCTCCTGTAATAAACAGAGAACAACAGAGTTCCACTTTTAGTTTCATATATCGCAACGGCCTGGCGTTGTCTTGTGATTAAGGCGCTCGTCTCGAAATGTGAAAGTCGCGGGATCGAATCCCGTCACCGATCATGCTCGCCCTTTCAATTGTGGAGGCGTTATAGCATGGTAATGAGTAGCCCAAGAGTTTGCGGTGATTGGTGTAGACTAGTTGTCTTTCATCTAGCCTACGACTTCAAAATTAGGGACAGTTGGTGCAGATAGTACCCGAGTAGCTGTGCCCAAAATTAAATTCCAAGCAAAGTCTATCGTTTCTTATAACGCTCTTCATAAAACAACAGAGTTCATAATTTACTTCTCTAGGTTTGGGGCGTGGAATAAACGAGCCGGGTTCGAATCCCAAAGGGTTCCTCGCATTTGGAGCTGTGAAAGCGGCACAAGAGTAACTGTTAATTCCATATCGTGGATGATATAGCGGTAGGGTTCTGCTTACCGACTGCCTTCCCTCTCGTCAATTGTTCAAAATTAGGAATGGAGATATATAACCTTAGTATAATTGTAACAAATTCAATTACAGATAGCTTAAGTAGTAAAACTATAAATAAAAAATACAGATACCTTAGAGTTGACGCAATCGAGTTCAAAGTCAATTGTAAATAAGGTCAATCCTTAATATACCCAGTATCTTACTCTAAAGATGATCCATTATATGTGTGTATTAGCATCCATCACTCAGAGATGGCTTGCTTGATCAACGTAATATTTGATGTGACTCTAAAGATGATCCATTATATGTGTGTATTATCACATCAAATATTACGTTGATCAAGCAAGCCATCTCTGAGTGATGGATGTAACAGGAAACTGTCCCACGGTGTATGTGGGATATCGTGTTTTTTTATTCCTGCCCGAGAAATGGGATAAACGAACCCTGAAATAGGGCATATTTCGACTTTTCTATCGACTTTTGGTTTTAAATTTAAAGTATTTAATCAGTTAAATGAATCAATTATTACTTTCCACAAACTAGCATCTGTTAAGGTAACTAAGGATATGATAACAAAAACAGAAGGAAGAGAACATGATAGATTTTTTAAAAATCTCTTTAAGATATTGCATTGATGAACAGTAGAACGACGGCAACAACAACGAAATGTTCGTTGTTGTTGTTGTTGTTGACTTCTACTATTCATTATTAAACTTCGATTCCCACCTAATGAATCTAGCACTACAGTTGTTGTTATTTTTTTAATGTTGCACACAAATCTTTTGTTATTTTGCATTTTTTTTGCTGAATTTTTTGGATTGATGATTAAGATACTATTTTCTAAGAGAAATATCTCACGTACTTTCTTCTGTACTAGAATGAGTTTTTGTCATATACTCTTGCTAAATTCGTAACTTTGTAAACTTCACGACTGAGGAAAAAAAAGTGTATTTTATGCAACCCGCAATGTTGACTCTTGAAAACTGTACCAAAAATTGGTTTCACTTTTTATTCTCACCGAACATGCTCACCCTTTTAGTATGGGGGGTGTTATAATTCGATTAGAGTAGCTAAAATGTTGGCGGTGGGTGGCATTCACTAGTTGCCTTCCTCTGGTCTATCAATCCTGAACGAGGGCTGTCTGTGCTAGCCGTCACTAATTTAGCAGTGTAAGACTAAAGGGAAAGCAGCTAGTTACCACCACCCACCGCCAATTCTTGGGCTACTCTTTTACCAACGAATAGTGGGATTGACGATCACATTATAACGCCCGCACGGCTGAAAGGGCGAGCATGTTTGGTGGGACGGGGATTCGAACCCGCGACCCGAAGATTGCGTGTCGAGCTCGCTAACCACCTGGTTATGCCGGGCCCCACTTCTAAATTAGGGACGGCTAGTACAATTAGTCTTCCAGCAATTTTTCACGAAATTCCACAAAATACAAACATTTTTGAGTAACTAAAACTTCCCATAAATATAATTTGCCATTCTTCACTTCGCTTTTTTAAATAGCTTGTTATGAATTATTTTCCCGAAAGCTTAAATAAATGCTCCAAAGCAGCAGTAAGGTAAAAATGGCCGCTGAACGCAAAGAAAAAAAAATGAAGCTCGTAATACGGTTTGCAACAGGACACGAAATATAAGCTCTTGGATTTAATGTCATGCACGCTAATTTACTGTCATGTCGCCACGCCCGGTTATTGTTTCCCGAACTTTGGTTGTTATTACGGCTTTAAAATTGTAAAAATGAGCAAATGAATTAAGTTAAAGGGTATTATCATTCCTTCTGGGTGTATCCAAGGACTCCTGAAAAGTGTCATGGCGGTTGGAAAATTGTACACACTTCTTTACATACAGACAAAAGTTGATTTTTCAGTATCAACTCTAACGGTCTTTCCACCACAGAATAGCATTCCAATGACTTGTACAAGTAAGTCCGAGATGTTTATCATACAACGAACGAAGACCCCAGGGTTTGACATTAACAACTACAGATTTGATTTGTTCTATTCTATGCTTCAAGCACTACGTTGCTATTCATGAGCATGAGGAATTTTGTTAGAGATTCTGTGTGTGAATTGTATAGATTCTGTGTGTGAATTGTATACTACAACAAGTGTGTACAACACACACTTAGTTTGCTCTTTATCGAGTATAGTGACCTTGGAAAAAAAAGTTTTGGAAAAGGGTGTCTTTTTAAGCATATAAATTGTAGGTGCTCTAGTTAATAATCAGTTATCTGTTCTGTTTGTAATTAAGCACAAAGCTACACGATGAGCTATCTGTGCTCTGCCTATCACGGGTATCGAAACCCGGATTCTAGCGTTGTAAGTTCGCTGTGCTACTGGGGGCTGTAAGTAACCAACACTATTGCTAACTTTCAGCTCTTAAACGTTACAAGCACGTTCAGTTGCTCTAAACATTAGAAGCACGTTCAGTTGCTCTAAGTTTAAGTTCTGAAAGTCTATGCTTGACAAGAATTTGTGAATTTGTTTCTATCAGCCAAGTTTGGTTCCCATATTTTTTCTTCATCCTTTTCTGACGAACAAATTTGTTTACGTCAGCGTAATGACGAATCCATTGAACACATAAGCGATACGTACGAGGTATGTAAAAAGCTAAGAATCATGTCGAGTACCTTTCACGAATGTGAGAAAAGTTCCGTAGCAGGTAAAACCAGAACTACATTCTGTCTCTAGCGTAACCATAAATAACTATTGGATAAGGTGATTTATTGATTTTTGCACTCAGATGAAGATTGATTCCCTTGTTAAAGTGAAAACATAATTTTAAAACACAAAATAATATTCAGTCTTTCTAGTTATCCCTAGATACTTAAACCTGTCCAATTATTTCCATTGAATTATCTAATTATGTAGTTAAGACGTTTGCCATAAAAAAAAAAGGAGACTTGGATAATATCCTTCAAAGTTCTTGTGTCAGTTTGTGCTGGCTTTGAAGTAGGATCAAAAATAAGGGAAGTTTCAAATAACTTATTTGTGTGTTTGTTTGAAGTTAAGCACAAATCTACACAATGGGCATCTGTGCTCTGCCCACCACGGGTATCGAAACCCGATTCTAGCGTTGTAAGTCCGCAGACATACCGCTGTACTACCGGGGGGGGACACCAACTTATTTAAAAAAAAATCGAAGATAAAAACAAAATATATAAAGTTAGAGCATGCAGAGGTCATTGAAACTCAAGAGGTCTTGTTTTTTTTTGTATTGGTGAATTTTGGATTTTAAACACTCAACTTGAAAGGATAATTATACGACACTAAAAAGTCAGTTCACCAACCAATAGGGTACGGATATAGACATTCCTTAATTTGGCATTAGGACTCTAAATCTGTGGGTCGCGGGTTCTAATTCTGTTGCTGAACATGCTCACCCCTTCAGCCATATGGTGTCATGAAGAGACGGTCAATCCCACTAATCGTTGGTATATAGTAGTCTCAAGAGTTGGTGACGGATGGTGTTGACTAGCTGACTATAGCTTCTAAATTAGGGACGGCTAGCACAGATAGCCCTCGTGTAGCTGTGCGCGAAATCCATAACAAACAAACCCTTATAAGTATTTACTATAATGACAGTAATCAGCCAGACTTACTTCATCATATGATTTGTATTATTAGGGTATTAATGTTAAATACATACCCAATATATTGGTGAGTGTGAACAAGCATTGGAATATATGGGACTATTTGTTTAATGTAAGACTGTTTACATTCTAAATGAAACAAAGTGTGTACCAGTACAAATGCTGAATGTTGAACATAAACGAACACGATCCTAATAGGAATAATGTAATTGTGATAGTGATTTTACATAAATACAGAACCCTCATTTATATAATGTGTAGTATTTAACAGTGCTCTTAACATAAAACAGTGCCGACCTAAACGAATCACAACAACATCAGTGCCGGAGGGAGCAAGAAGTCTACATAGCACCTGACCCCCCCCCCCCCAGATCCAGGTCAAGATTACCACCACCACTTATAATAAGTTAATAGAAAATTTACCATTTCCTGATGGATCTTTGTCGCAGTTTTTATACTACATTATTTGTTTTATTCCTTTGTTCTGAATTTCGCGCAAAGCTACACGAGGGCTATCTGCGCTAGCCGTCCCTAATTTAGCAGTGTAAGACTAGAGGGAAGGCAGCTAGTCATCACCACCCACCAAAGCTACACGAGGGCTATCTGCGCTAGCCGTCCCTAATTTAGCAGTGTAAGACTAGAGGGAAGGCAGCTAGTCATCACCACCCACCAAAGCTACACGAGGGCTATCTGCGCTAGCCGTCCCTAATTTAGCAGTGTAAGACTAGAGGGAAGGCAGCTAG
>NW_013667238.1:29375-37987 GCF_000517525.1 Limulus polyphemus | reverse complement strand
CATTATTAGTCTCAAAGTGGGTTCCTCGTCATCGAATTTGCATGGAGTAATGTTTGGCTAATTTGCCTAATTTTATCACAAATTTGATCAGCTATTATAATAATCCTCAGGGTAGCTCACGAACAATGATAACATTTTGAATATTCAATAATACTTTCCCTGACTTTGCTCGTGGCCTTGTTACCACAAATCATCTAATTGTAGTTAATATTAGACGAAACTTTTATCAACTTAATTACATCACCTTGCCTGCGATATAACATTACAAAATGGAATACATCATATTTCAAACTTTTGACCAAGAGATGTATGTTGGTTCCAGATTGTAACTATAATGGTGAGCTAAACATCCTGAGAGTCAGTTAAATGTTAAAAGTCTGAATACTGTCAAGCTAATGTGCTGACACCATAATACCACGAGTGAATACCATATTTATTCAAACTGGGTGCTAATAAGTTACAACTCCATCAGGTTAAATCATCCAACTTCGGTTGTCAGTAAGGTGTAGCAGCATCAAGTCAAAGCATCCAGCCATACATCCAATTCAACATATCAATTATCACACAAGATGGAAGTAAAAACGAGAATGTGTGATTTGGTATTTGATGAAATCTCTTATAGACTTCTATGCCTGTGGAATGCCCAAACAGGCCCTTAGAAGTCACTGTTCGCCTTTTACAGTATTACAACACTGTTTGGGCCAATCAGCTCCATGTTGCAGCCTCATCTTTCAGTAGTTATTCTACATCTCATAATATTTTTGCATGTAATATTTGCAAATTAATCTATACCGTAAATATTAAAAAGTGCAAGAGAAGACCTGTCTATTTTTCGGGTTTGTCAAGGGACAATGTTATGTACTGGATGTAATATTTGCAAATTAATCCATACCGTAAATATTAAAAAGTGCAAGAGAAGACCTGTCTATTTTCGGGGTTTTTCAAGGGACAATGTTATGTACTGGATGTAATATTTGCAAATTAATCCATACCGTAAATATTAAAAAGTGCAAGAGAAGACCTGTCTATTTTTCGGGTTTGTCAAGGGACAATGTTATGTACTGCATGTAATATTTGCAAATTAATCTATACCGTAAATATTAAAAAGTGCAAGAGAAGACCTGTATATTTTTAGGATTTGCCAAGGGACAATGTTTCGTCATCTTTATACCCTAATATTTTATGAAGTGTAAGGTTATTATGCCTTTTTTTATTTTTGGTAAGATATAAATATGTATAAAAATCCCAATTAAGATATCTTTCAACTTTACCTGGTATTAAATTAAGTTTATTTGTTTGCTAAATGTTGCACAAAGTTGTTTAAGGGCTACGTGCACTATCCGACCCAAATTTTGAAAAGTTAGTGTAGAGGGAAGGCAAATAGTCAACATCATCCACCGCCAACTTTTGGGACACTCTTTATCAACAAATAGTGCGATGTGCCTTTCACATTATAACACCCACACGGCTGAAAGAGTTATCAGATTGCGAGTTGAGTGCCCTAACCACCAGGTGCACTAAATTAAGTGACGGAAGAATTTTAATACATGTTTTTGCCGTTCTATTCCTGTTAACATACGTAATAAAGCAATGTGCAGTAAAACGTTTTCGGTTTGGGCATTCTCACACGTCGTCACCGTTAGCCTTTATAAAGTCTATTTTTTTCACACTATTGATTTATCTAATTATGGACATTACCTTATAATATTGTACTTTAAAAAAAACCGCCTTTGCCATCTTCATCGGTGATATCGAGTAATTAAGTATGTTTTTTTTATAAATATCTATACAGAAAGTTCATCACACAAGATGAAAAAATAAAACTTAATATACTTAGATACGATAGCTCCATTTCAGTGCAGTAAAATTATCGATATCGGTACTTTTATCGGCATTTTTTAACCTGAACAGGACCTGAAGCGATATTTGAGTTAATCAGCCAAGTCAGAGAATCCAATGATTAGGCACAGCCATCCCCAAATTTAGAATTACTCACCCATCAGAGCGAGGTAACCGGTCGCCATCATCAGCCGCTACTTGCTACCACTGTTAACGTGTGGTACGATTAATTTTCAGTTTTATAATACGCGCCCATGGTTGAAAGTCCGAAGTGTGATCAGCTGCATATCGTGGATCGAACCTAGGGCATTCCGATCCGCAGCCCAGCATGTCAACCCGTAGCTTACGTCCGACTAGCCATAAAATGATATTAATATTACAAAGTTTGCAATAATTTTCACATTTTTATTATTCATTGAAACGTTAAGTGTTAGTTTAGACTTTGTAATATTAGTGATAGATATGATCACAAACTTATTTCTCGATGTTATTGAATATTCTAATACAAAAAAGAAAAGAATAACAATGTGTTTATTTTTTGGAATAATAATAATACTGTTAGGTACACGACGTATTCTCAAATCATGTCATTTCACAATTGTTTTCAATAGTTTAGTTAGTGTTGTCTAGCCGTCCATAATTTAGCAGTGTAAGACTAGAGGGAAGGCAGCTAGTCATCACCGCCAACTCTTGGACCACTGTTTTACCAACGAATAGTGGGATTGACCGCACATTATAATGCTCCCACGGCTGAAAGGGCGAACATGTTTGGTGTGACGGGGATTCGAATCCGCGACCCATAGATTGCGAGCTGAGCTCCCTAACCACTTAGGCCATGCCGGGCCTACTATATTAGAACTTGGAATGGTTGGTGTCAATTAATATGAAGATATCAACTTCAACTAAATTGTTCCCAACGATTTCTCTGTTCAGAAAAATCTTCTGGTATATTTTTTTAATTCTTTTTTTCTAACTCGCGATTTAGTCAAATATTTTAGCATATTGGTTGAACTTAAAATTAGTCATAAACGCAGACCGGGAATTATACACTTATAATATTTTGAGTTTGCTTGTAATTAAGCACAAAGCTAAACAATGGGCTATCTGTGCTCTGCCCACCACGGGTATCGAAACCCGGATTCTAGAGGTGGGCAATATTTTGAGACAGTCATGCATTATACAGAGACTAAATGAGTTATTCCATATAACTACCGCTTTATATAAAATAAAACACTTTTTATATCGGTGATAGAAACTTGAGAAAAAAATCTAATTAAAGATTATTAGAATAGATTAAAAGTGAAATGATGAATGGAACTTTTAGAATTTTTTACACTAACCAACTTAACAATCTTGGAAAAATTTTAATGAATGTTAAAAGATAGAAAATTAAAAATAACATATATGGTGTTTCAGCATTGCCAGCTTTGCATAAAACCTAATGAAAAAATAAGTTAGAAAATTCTTTACGTTTCTAAAATGTTTGTCTGATAATATCGTTTAGTTGTTTGTGTAACACATAATTTTGATTCTTAGATTTTTCCCGATAGGTTAACGGGAACTTTTCGGACCTACTACGCTAAATTCCATAGTTCGATTCCTCGCGATAGACATAGCATTTTACCTATCTTGGAGCTACAAACCAGGCAGTTATTTACACTGCGCTTAGATATATTTCAAACAAAATAGTTAACATTTTCAATACAAACTTTAGACACAACGTTTGTATTCATTTACAAAGTTTAGTTATTAATGTTTGTTTTGAATTTCGCGCTAAGCTACACGAGGGCTATCTGCACTAGCCGTCCCTAATATAGCAGTGTAAGGGAAAGCAGTTAGTCATCACCACCCACAGCCAACTCTTGGGCTACTGTTTTACCAACGAATAGTGGGATTGATCGTCACATTATAACGTCCCCACGGCTGAAAGGGCGGGCATGTTTGATGGGACGGGGATTCGAACCCGCGACCTGCAGATTGCAAGTCGACCGCGCCCTAACCACCTGGCCATGCCGGGATAGTTATTAATGATAGTGAATTATTGAATGCTGTTTATAAAATACACAGAAATGTTGAGATATTATTCTCTGTCTTATATATTATTCTGTCTTAGCAAAAGAAATAGTTTTATTTAACATTTGCGCTCGAATAAATGTCCTTATATCCAATGTTCTTGTCGGTTTACATAAAACCGGTCGAGCGGTTAAGATGACAGAACCCAGTAAAATAGGGTTTCAAAGCTCGTTTTATCGTTCGTGAAAAATCTCATTCTCGCTTTTCAAAAATAATTTAAAAAATCACCGAAAAAGTAATTCTTAAATTAGATCTAAAATTTTTAGTAATTGCATTAAATCGTATTTCATAAACGTCTCTGTACTGTAACTTACGCATACTTACAAACATCAAAGATTTAAACGGGTTTTACGTAATTGGAGTCACGCCCTTTTAATTTACATGTAAGACGTTAGCCCAAAGCATTATCACATTCCAGCCTAAAGCCTGCTTATGACAAGTACATTACAAGACAGTCAATAAATACCTTTCCAAGGTTTCACAGCAGTGATAAATGGCTTAATTAGAAGGAAGTTTGACTGGGAAAAACACATAAGTAGAGAATAGTTTACATACTTTACGTCGCTTTCTTTTATCACATCACGATTCCGTCCATGAGATTCGACTTTTGAATAACTCAAAAGATATTTAGAATAAGAGTCACATAGGCAGTACTAACAATTGGTGAATCATATGTCTCATCTCCATTATGTCATCTGTTTCTGTAATACTAGCTCGTCAGTAGAAAATTAACATATGTTATACCAACAATTGTATTGAAAAACATTGAAGTTGTATAATATTTTAGTTTGAACCTTATGAGGAAACCACATAACACAAGGAAGAACATTATAAGGAAACCACGTAACGCAAGGAAGAACATTATAATGAAACCACGTAACGCAAGGAAGAACCTTATGTGGAAACCACGTAACGCAAGAAAGAACCTTATGTGGAAACCACGTAACGCAAGGAAGAACCTTATGTGGAAACCACGTAACGCAAAGAAAGAGCCTTATGTGGAAACCACTTAACACAAGAAAGAACCTTATGTGGAAACCACGTAACGCAAGGAAGAACCTTATGTGGAAACCACGTAACGCAAGGAAGAACCTTATGTGGAAACCACTTAACACAAGAAAGAACCTTATGTGGAAACCACGTAACGCAACGAAGAACCTTGTGTGGAAAAATCACGTTAACACAAAAAAAAAGAACTGTTAAGGATTGAATGTTTCATTAATTGAATGCGGATACATACCCTTAAAAGAAAGTTACCATATGAGGGAAGTTACCCTCCAGGTCAGAGGACACAATCAATGGTTTTGCAATACTCGTAGAATAAAAGATGCGATTTCTTATTGAAATAAGTTCTTTCGTAATGTAAAAATGTGTCTTAGAATTGATTCCGAAATCTATATATTTTGCTTTGAATAAGTCGATTTGCTGTTACCGTAGGCCTTCATTACGGTACAGTTACACAACAGTAATTGTCTTTCGCAGAGTTCAATTTCCTGCGAGTTGATTTTATTAAAGTTTGTCAGAAGATTACTTAGCTCTGCAAATGCATCATCACCAAAAGAACCACTAAACATCTGCTTAGTATGAAATTTTCATAGGTTGTGCAAAAATGGAATTTAACAGAAATTTATGAAGGCTCCCATTCCAAAATTTCATTTACTATAAAAGTAGATATGTCTGTTTTTACCCAATTCACCCAAGAGGTTAAAAAATTGATAATAAAATAAAAACAAACTTGGAACATATGAAACAGAGTTTTTCATTTATTTCATTGTTCGTAACTGATGCTTTATTAAAATTCATATCCTCCCTATCAAATTAATTTTTTTGGATTGAGTTTTTAAACACCCTATGAAATTTTTATGTCTGTCATATAATACATATTATAAATTGGGTATTATCAATATAAAACAATATCTTCCCTCTTATATCTAGACAAACATATACCATATCATATTCAATATTATTTAGATTTAAAGGGAAATCACTATTCAGTAGTGTTGCGATCTGTGGTATACAGATCTATAATACGTATTTCTGGTGCCCCCCAGTGGCACAGTGCTATGTCTGCGGACTTACAACGCTAGAAACCGGGTTTCGATACCCGTGATGGGCAGAGCACAGATAGCCCATCGTGTAGCTTTGTGCTTAAGTTACCTAATGTATTATTATAATTTTAATAATAAAATATGTTATCTTACTCAGGACTGGAGGAAGAAGAACATAGCAAGCAAAAATCTTGAGCCACTTATTGGTTGGTAC
The DNA here is from genome assembly GCF_000517525.1 of Limulus polyphemus. Classification (NCBI taxonomy): domain Eukaryota; kingdom Metazoa; phylum Arthropoda; class Merostomata; order Xiphosura; family Limulidae; genus Limulus; species Limulus polyphemus. Next base: position 31,813 of record NW_013667238.1, on the reverse strand, counting down.
AAAAGTCCCACTGTAGAACTTTACAGTCGTAAAAGACATGCTGTACTGATGTTAACACTTTCACACGAAAAAACTACCAGGAACTGATGGATTCTGACAAATTTAATATGGCATAATTTCTTAAAGTACTGACACTAATAACAGGAAAACCCCGCATTCATAATAACGTACAGGACAGCGACCAGCTGCTTCGGTAGCGTAGAGGGAACTGATTGGCGCTCTGAGCGCTATATCTCGCCCAGCACTACAGTAGGTAGGATCCACTCAGCTTTTGGGGTGGATATGACGCAAGTCTCCAACATTTCCATGCGAGTTTCGTGATTACTACTTTTCCTGCAGATCTGATCCATCAAGTACTTGTCGTATTTTGGACATTCAATCGAAAATTTAATCGCTTTCAAAATGGCCAGGAGCATTTTTTATTAGTATGCTTACCAGCATTTTCGTTTTAAGTAGCCATTACATTTAATTGTTTCTTCTGTATGAGATTATAGCGACAACAAGAGCGAAAAACCAAATTCTTCACACGTAAAAAAAAGATGTAAATTTAAAACTAGAATAAAAAGATACATTCGGAGGAGTGGGGTAAAATTAACCCCAGTAAGAAAGGTATAATAAGAAGGAAGACTTACACACATATATATATATAGGAGGAATAATAAAATTAAAGCTGATATGGGTGCTGAAGTCCAGAGCGTCCCTTGTTTAAACAACCATTTAAGTATGCAGCCAGTTGTGGGGAAGGTATCTGTTCCAAATGAAACTTGTCTATAAAATAAAACATTTTATGACAATCGGACTACTGAAAGTAGTAACAGAAATTGGCCCCAACCCGTATACTTACTTTCTCTCTGTTATATTTTACACTTTCGACAATATATGTTATATCCTAGTTTTATTTTTTGTCTATTGTATGCGACAATTTTTGTTTTTGGCTTTGTTGTATGAAGAATATTTCAAATATTGAAGCTAAGGGAATACTGTTTTGTGATCTTTCCTCTTTTTTTTTGTTAAAATAACGTAACTCTTCCATACACAAACATATATGCACACGGTGCACAGACATATGAAACTATGATGCACGTGTTTAGACAACAAAACCAGAAAAAAAAGTATTGCACATAAGAATATGTATAACCAAAGAAAGGATTGCAGATAAGTATATGTATGACCAAAAAAAAACGTTTTGCACATGAGTATATGTATGACCAAAAAAACGTTTTGCACATAATTATATGTAGGACCAAAAAAAGATTGCACATAAAAATATGTATAACCAAAAAAACGTTTAACACATAAGTATATGTATGACCCAAAAAACTTTTGCACATAATTATATGTAGGACCAACAAAAGATTGCACATAAAAATATGTATAACCAAAAAAACGTTTAACACATAAGTATATGTATGACCCAAAAAAAGTTTTGCACATAATTATATGTATGATCAAAAAAAAAAGATTGCACGTAAGTATATACATATATATATATATATATGTGTGTGTGTATGGATGCTATATAATTATGATATGTGCATATCTTTCTCTATGTCTCGAAACAAAAAGGAAAACAAACATTCTTAATTAAGTATCCACTGTACTTTATGTAAAATTTAAATATTTGTCTACGTCTTTCACCAGAAGAGTAAGATAATTGTGAATGGCGCAGATAGCCCTCGTGTAGCTTTGGTGGGTGGTGATGACTAGCTGCCTTCCCTCTAGTCTTACACTGCTAAATTAGGGACGGCTAGCGCAGATAGCCCTTGTGAGCTTTGCGCGAAATTCAAAACAAACAATTCACATTTTTCGAAGGAAAATGTCTGTATTAGATAGAAGAAAAAAAACCCTTACTCAGTTGATCCTTCATTCAATGACGACTGTTTTATATGTACAGATAAAGACGACTATTTTATATGTACAGATAAAGACGACTATTTTATATATGTACAGATAAAGACGACTATTTTATATATGCACAGATCAAGACGACTATTTTATATATACATATAAAGATAACTATTTTATATATGTACAGATCAAGACGACTATTTTATATATGTACAGATCAAGACGACTATTTTATATATACATATAAAGATAACTATTTTATATATGTACAGATAAAGATGACTATTTTATATATACATATAAAGACAACTATTTTATATATGTACAGATAAAGATGACTATTCGAGTATTATAGTCATTAAAGCGAGTCAAAAATACAACAGTTTAGAAACTGTCATTGCAGAATTGTTTCCTTTGTAAAAGGAATATAACACAAACCTGCGAAATAAATAATAATCTAAAATACAGGGTGACCCGATAGTGAGAGGTATCTAATAAATCATGAATATAAAATACAGGGTGACCCGAAAGTGAGAGGTCTCTAATAAATCATGAATATAAAATACAGGGTGACCCGAAAGTGAGAGGTC
>NW_013667238.1:23325-28501 GCF_000517525.1 Limulus polyphemus | reverse complement strand
ATATTAAAGTTTTTCTTCATTACCCATTCAAGCCGTCTCCAGCCATTATTACTCCATGCAGAATAACATCTAAACACTTGTATGAGTTATTTAGCTTAGTTTGTATTTTGAAATATTAGGTTTAATTGATTAAATGATAACCTTGCTTATTCAGTTAATTATTTTTATGGTTTACTCAAAACTGCATTAATTTAAAATTTGCACAAACTTTATTTGTTGTTTAAAGAGCTCAAATCCAATATATACCATATTAATATTTGTGACATAAAAAAAAACCTTTGGAGTAGTTTTTCTTGCACATATACACACCTAAATACTCTATGGAGTTTGAGGTAATCAACGTTTGCTGCTAGATTCAGCTATCAGGTTTTATTCGACTTGTGTTAGTACACTTGGAAGTATGAGACATATTTGCCCGTATTTTACAACAGTTTCAAGTTATCAGCTCGGCAAAATCAATAACAGGGAATGTATTGGGACATCACATCATAATTCCGCACTCCTATAACATGGATATACTAATATCCGGTCTACTTCCCGCACTTGTGATATGAAAGTTAAAGATATCTTCCGAAAATTGTGTTTTCTATCTCATTCTTTGCTTCACTCCTTTATTGCCCTGTTTTATGAGGATTGAGAATTGTATATCTTTAATATTGTACCGCTTTTGTCTGTTTGCATTTTTAAAAGTTTGATTCTGTGTCTATTTCCTTTTTTATTTCCCACCAAAGACAAGTATTTCTTCTTTACTACCACACCAAAGACACACGTTTCTTCTCTAGTACAACACCAAAGACAAGTATTTCTTCTCTAGTACCACACCAAGGACAAGTATTTCTTCTTTAGTACCACACCAAAGACAAATATCTCTTCTTTACTACCACACCAAAGACACATGGTTCTTCTTTAGTACCACACCAAAGACACACGTTTCTTCTCTAGTACCACACCAAAGACACGTGTTTCTTCTCTAGTACTCTGCTTCGTTTATATAATCTAGCCAAACAAGCATTTGTTTCAACTTCAAACTTTAATAGTTCTCTTATCTATGCTTCCCTTACATAACTTCATTTTAATTTTTCATATTTCGTGTTCATTTTAATTTGTGGAGTATGGTGAATATTTTTAAACTTTAAATAAAGACTCGTGTTTTATATCATACACCTAGTTCGGTCTCTCCAGATTTTCCCTTTATATCTTTCAGCTCATTCGTGCCAATAGAATCGTTCGAATTATCGACTATTTAAGGATTTCGAATAGCTACTTGTCTAAATATCCTTATCTAAGGATACTACAGCGTTAACCAAATGAACCTTATAGTTACAAGTGGGAGACAGCTTGATGTGGATTTGTTTTAAACACTAGCTTAGTTATTGACAATTATGATCCAATAATAGTACATATTTCCAGCTGCAAGCTGAACAGGACCTGAGTGCAAAGTATAGCTGCAAAGCTAGCCAGTCTCGCTTTCATAATCAAAATGGCAAAAGCTGAGTGTTTGTGAATAAAATGTATTCCAAGCTGTTTCCAACGCCCATGGACATATAAAGCTAATTTTGTTAACGGGCTCTGTCATCGATCTAATAAGGGATTTGTCGTCATTATTTATAATAAAATAAATTCCATCTGAAACGTGTATCTTAAATATTCCGACAACAAAATCAGTATAGATATATTCTCAGAATACAATTTATTTAAAATGCAATACTCGCCTGAAAATGGGAGCACTTGGCAGATATATATATATAAACAACCTTTGTTTTATTATGTTCTTATTAGTGTATTTATCAGATACGTGACCACCAAATTATGACGCGTGACCAATTCACAATGATTAATCACTCATAAGCAATTTTAATTATAAATAGATATATCTATGTCTAGCCGTTATTTTCTCGAAGAAAGAACAATTCATTTTGTGTCTTTCTAAAAGAAATTGCACGTACTTTTATTCATAACAATTTTTCATTCTATATAAAAACTAAACCAGACGCGATATTGAATTCCAAGTATTTGGGCTGTCAAACCTGACATGAAATATTGTCTCTGAAGCTTGGACCGGTCAAGACGAAAATGTCCTTAGGAAATTTTAGTGTCCTATCGAACTAATAATGCTAATCCTAATTGTCTGTTCATTTCAATTCACCGTTACTCACAAGAATGAATACTTCTAAAGCCGTATTATGACGAGTCGTTGCAGGTTTTCTAAATTTATCAATAATTGTTTCAATGATAACTTCCCATGAAATAAGAAACATTTCCATGATACAGTGGTTTGTAACATTCGTGTTTTAAAACATATAGGGTAATGCGATGCTATTAGCATAAAACATCAATATTATTCTAAATAAAATTTACAAAGCTCAAAGAAATAATTCCGCTTCACTGACACTGCATGAGCTTATGTTAAAAATATTTACAGAGCACAAAGAAATAATTCCGCTTCACTGCATGAGCTTATGTTAAAAATATTTACAGAGCTCAAAGAAATAATTCCGCTTCACTGCATGAGCTTATGTTAACAATATTTAAAGGAATAGCATTTATGCTCTCTCAGTTTTTATACACAATATTATTTAGTGTCCCCTCTTCTAGTTTTGTCACAAGGATACTAAGTACCACTTAATGGAAGAGTGTTGTAGAAAAGTAATAAAATGGCTCTTACCTAAACGGCCTAGAAGTCCCTTCGAAGTTTTCGTTCGTCTGAGACAATATAAATATTTTAGGACTTGAAGAATGTTCATTATGATTGCCGTTTCACATTTGCAAGTAATCATTTCTGAGACACCTGTAACCTTCCACGAGTTAATAAATGTAGCATCTGTATTCAAACACCACCCATCATTTCCTGCTACATCCTTTTATTAAAAAAAAGTATTTTTATTTAAGCAAGATTAGTTGCAATTTTACAGATAAACTATAAACTAGTTTATCTTCTTGAACCTGCTTCAACCATATTCTTCGATAAATTGTTTGTTTGTTTGATGTTAAGCACAAAGCTACACAATAGGCTATCTGTGCTCTGCCTCTCACAATCACGAAGTAAATCAACCCTTCTGTTTATACTATTATAAATATACGATAAGCTGTCTTCATTGTTAAGTTAAAAGAAGGCTACTTTACTTCTTTTCCTACTTTTTTTTGTTCATTTGTTATTAATTGTAATAATAACAACACAATAACAATGTTCATTGTTTGGATAAACATATATACATACATCTTTCATGAACATCGAGTTTTTCCTAAAACCTACCGCCGACAAGCAAATTCAAGAACCATTAATAAGTTATTTTTGTTCTCAAACACAAACTAACACAATAGGTTATCAGCAGTGTGCCACCACGTGTATCTTGAGTGTTATAAGTCCTCAGTTACCGGGGCAAGAAGAAAGATTAGTCTTATGTTCATAAATAATTCATCCTGGAAAGAAATGATAGCTTAGGGTTCAACTGGCTTCTTCATGCTTTAGAATGTTCTGTTAAAATATTGTATGTGAAGGTATCGTGTCGTGCTCGTGAATTCGAATAATATGAAAACGTTTTATTTATTTTGTGTGATAGATCAACAGATGCATGCACAATAATTTAGTGATAAGTTCTTAAAGATCTATTTTTTGGCGTTGCTAATCGTGTGGAGGCCTGTCATGTCTTGGTGCTTAGAACACTCGACTCGCAATCGGCGGGTCGGAGGTTCGAATCACCTTACCGAACATGGTCGCCCTTCCAGCTGTGTTATAATGTGACGGTCAATCTCACTATTCGTTGGTAAAAAAAAGTTGATGGTGGATGGTGTTGACTAGCTGCCTTCCCTCTAGTGTATGACATCCAAATTAGGGACGGATAACGCAAATAGTCTGCGTGTAGCTTTGCGCGAAATTCAACAAACAACAAACAAAACAAGAAATCTAAATAGATGAGGAACAAATGAGAAAAAGCTATAAATATATATCTATTATGTTCCTCTTTTAATAACACAGGGATGTTTCATTTATCTTAACTTCATTTGGATTTATAATTGAAGGAGTTTAGTTATATACGTTATAACGATCAAATTTCTTTTATAAATGCAAACCGCACATTTAGCAGAGCTTAACCGGTAGCAACCTTTATACGAACGTTTTAATGTTGTTTTTTTCTTTGCTGAGGTTTAGTTTGTTTGTTTTGTAATTAAGCACAAAGCTACTCAATGGGCTATCTGTGCTCTGCCCACCACGGGTATCGAAACCCGGATTCTAGCGTTGTAAGTCCGCAGACATACCGCTGTGCCACTGGGGGGGGGGTTGGTTTTGAGTTTGGTAGTTTTAGAAGTGCAGAAGCAAAGTCAACGTTTTATTGAATGAAATTTCTGGCGGACAACGTCTGAATGTTTGTTCTAAGAATATAGTTAAGCTAGAAGATAACCTATAAAATGTACTTTTTTTTTTTCAGATTTTACTTGTTCGCCATATACATTGTCGACAACGAATTTCTCTCAATATAAGGCTCATCAGGCCGGCTAAGACACACCAAGCACACTAATGTTCAGAACTGTATGTAAACCATATGTTAGAACAACAATTGTTATGGATATGGCGTATGTAATGATAATTGAAGTATTCTTATACATTGTTATACTTCTTGAAAACGTCCTGAAGGACAGAATCATGAATGTAGTGTTTAAAACATAAAATAGGCCTAAGTTTAATGTCTTATGAGAAGTGTAACAAATTAAGTATACTTTGTTAATGTTTCAAAGAACGTTAAATATTTATCATTAATTTTGCAAGATTAAAGTGAAGGTTAAAGATTTTTAAAATTTCACCAATTATGAATGCTGTCACAGTAGTTGTTTTTATTTTCTGAAACTCGAAACAAAAAAGTTTTACTCAAGGTTCCATAAACAAAAAAACTTTCAGGGGGCCTGTTTTTTAAGAAACTTCTTGCATGTTCGACTGAATAATAGGGTTCTATCATTCGCCATAACTTGTGTTACTGACGCATGTAAGTTTAAATAATAAAGTATCTCTATAAATTTAATAATAAACTCTCTGTTGTCTGCTGTAGGTTCTTGTAACTACTTCGCAGGGTTTGGATGGATCTTCATCAAAATTGGTATGGAGGTTCATTAGGTCCATGTAGTGGTACATACAAATTTTGCGTTTTGCGATTTTTATGGGCGTTTTTTACAATTACATATA
>NW_013667238.1:18675-22396 GCF_000517525.1 Limulus polyphemus | reverse complement strand
GGAAGCAGCTTGTCATGTCCTAAGATAACCTTTCATTAATCACGAATTTACACAACTTCCGTCCATGGGACGGGTACTCCAGTTTGTATGAAATACTTTTGTAAGTTTAAGTACTGTAAAACACAGAACCAAGCTTTCGGTATCGAATTTCACTAGACAAATGACGTTTGAAAACAGAAAACCGTATCATTGAAAAAATAAGCTACAAGAGGATGTGTGAAAAACAATTAATATAACACTAACGTATTTTAGGTTATATCAAACTAATGAATAACGTAAACCTAATTAAGCAGCACATCATCAAAGATTCAAGTAAAAATGATTCATTCACGAAGAAGAATTTACTAAATCAAGAAGGGACGAACACCCACATCCACTAAATATCTTAGAGTATCTTCTGTTCACTTTATTTCAAAATCAATCTTTCTCTGACGGCATAGCGAGTGCAAAAGCAAAACTATTATAAAGAAGTAAATCCCCATAACTCAATTAATTACGTGTAACTATGGCAAGCGTAGGAATACATCATAGAAATAAAACTCATTAATTTTGACTACATTGCTATCTTAGTTTGAGAACTAAAAACGCTATGGGTAAAATTAGAGTAATTTAATTTCTTAGTTTGTATCACTGTTATCATTTTTCTTTGGTTAACGATCGCTAAATATGCTCAGAATTAGCATAATGATACTTGTGATGCTATTAAGTTCTTTTTTTTCCAAGCTCTTATTTTCAAAATACAATAATTCCTATATAATAAATCAATAACAAAGGCGATGTCGTAACGGAAACGTCGTACAAATTTTGTCCTTATCACGTGTATATTTTCGCTTTTACGAAGCTCTAAAAACGTCTCAGATAAGCCATGTTTACTGTTATGTTAAGCTAATGTTAAAAATCCAAATCTCATAGACAGTTTGTATATGGTATAATATATGTTCATCGTCCCATGGATGTAAATGTGAAGTTAATCCATTTCATAACAGCCTCGTTATGAATAATTGCCACAATGTAAAAATAGTCTTAACATACAATATTTTCACTATATATGGATGATTTTGTACAGGGGCTTTTCTTATAGAAAACTTACAGCAGTAAAAATAAGCTTAACAATAAAATACTAAAACGTGTACTTGCTTTTTTTGTACATGTATGTTGGTTGGATTTCACTTGCATTAATTATGACATTGAAAATAGATTTGAGTAATTTTAAATGAGATTGCCACTTCTTAGACGTGATATTGCGTGTGGAAAAAACAAGTATATAAAATACTATTTGTGAAGATAACATGCGTTGTAAAATATATTTTAGTTACATCAACACACACGCTGCAGATTGCAGGGATACAAGAAATATTTAAATGATAAAATTTGTTGTCAGAAAAGGATAGAAATGACATAAGAGACATCATAGTAAATAATACCCAGGCTTCTATTTCTATTTGTATTTATGGCAAGGCCACTCAGGTTAGCTGCCGTCGTCACTGATTTTGGTGGTATGTCTGCGGACTTACAACGCTAGAATCCGGGTTTTGATACCCGTGGTGGGCAAAGCCCATATATCCCATGCTTAATGACAAACAAACAAACATTGATTTTGAGTTATTAACAACAGAGAAATAAGCCTGTCAGCATCCCTTTTGAACCCACCATCTGAGCTAAGGGATTGGTTGTCACTCTTATAACGCCACCACATCTTATACTACTGGCTCCTTCTTCTATAATAATCCGTAATAAAACTTCTCTTTTCGTGATATAATTTACCTATTGAAATAATCTGAAACTATTTTTTGCTGGACATGGATACAAATTCGTCACAACAACGTAAGTAAAGTATAAAATTTCACTGTTAGATAATTAAAACGAATATAAGATAAAATGGTAAAATCATTCCCTGATCAAATACAGAATTAGCCTAAACCACATATCGAACAGCAAGTGTTAGTGACATAACTGCACTTTAGTTTCGTAATCAATGAAAAATAGAATAATAACATAACTGCACTTTAGTTTCGTAATCTTTGTGAAAATAGAATAATAACAGAACTGCACTTTAGTTTCGTAATCCTTGTGAAAATAGAATAATAACAGAACTGCACTTTAGTTTCGTAATCTTTGTGAAAATAGAATAATAACAGAACTGTACTTTAGTTTCGTAATCCTTGTGAAAATAGAAAAAATATATAGATAAATATATTAATTTACTGAGAAAAACATGTAAAAAGATTGGCAACAATATATTAGTATTTATTAAAACTGCTGATATCTAGTTGAACAAACAGATCAAAATAACAACACTTTGACGGCCAACTTGGTATACTGTGTATAGATAATTTGGCATTAGGTACTTTTAAGATGTTTTTAGCATCACGTTTCGTTCGCTATTCAGCACACATCATCTAGATCCTTATTTATCTGAAAAAGTTTCATGTCATTCGTATTACACCGGCCAATGACAGCTGGTTTGTAGGAGACTTGTAATATTTTTAATTTTCACATTTTTAGCCATAAAGTAAATCTATTTCCAATTTAAGTATGCACCGCATAAAATACTTTTTATGCTAGAAATTAGATGCATTTTACAGTTCCATTCATATGTGTTGTTATTATACTGTATACGCACTAGATGTGTATTTAAATTAGAATTTGGTTTGCCAAATATTTCATTATTCAAATAAAACTAGTTAGACGAGGAATTAGCTAAGTATGTTATTTGGTGAGTGATACCCCTAATATGTTCATTTCAACCTATTTGAAACTGTTAATTTCTTACCTAATTTTATCACTAGATGGATTATTATCTGTTGAATTAAATTTTAACGAGGGAAGTCTTTATGCCATATATAGAAGTTTTCGAGATACTTTTCTGTCAATACAAAAAAAAAAACTGTCTTTCACATTTCAAAATCAAATTGGCAGTTGTGGTGAAATACTAAGAACAACAAATCATGTATGGCTAATGAAGTGCTAGAACCAACATGATGAAGTAGTTAACACCTCGTTGTAAAGTTATAAATTGGATGGTAAACTTTAATACAAATGTAATTTGAAATCTTCACAGTGGTTTTAACAGTACGTTTGTCGCATATTGATAAATGTATTAGCCCCTTCCTTTCTATACAATATGTTCGTGGTAAGTAATCTTGTAATCGGAAAATAAGGGAAATGTATATATGCTATAATATTGTAATTTTCAATTTGATATATTAATATAATAGCATGACATTTACATTAATTTGAAAATCAACGAATTATTGCTGTAAAATTAAACGTCGTGATTTGAAACATCTATGAGGTGGTTAAGCAGGAAAACACCTCAGATAATAGCAAACGTGATAAAAATCCCAACTGACAAGAGCAGTTTCTTGTCACGATCTCTTTCTTTAATCCTTGAGGATCTAAAACCAGAGTTGTGTAAAAACATCATTTTGTTTGCTTTTCGCAAGTTCTTACTCAGTACAACTAGATCTCGTTAACTATCAGAACGTTTGATGGTCGGTAGTTTATCTAAAAATGTCTTAAGATTTCTGCCTTCAAATGTTGTTTTCATTACATATTTTAGACGTACACAGCTTAGAGATTGAGTGGTCAGCTTAGGCAAATAATAATACTTGGAGACGGCTTGAATGGGTAATGAAGAAAAACTTTAACATAAGTTTAACATAACAGCAAATGTACAACGTATTGACCTGATGATGACAAAACCTTGTCAATACGTTGT
>NW_013667238.1:0-18048 GCF_000517525.1 Limulus polyphemus | reverse complement strand
ACAACGTATTGACAAGGTTTTGTCATCATCAGGTCGAAACGTTGTACATTTGCGGTTATGTTAAACTTATATTAAAGTTTTTCTTCATTACCCATTCAAGCCGTCTCCAAGTATTATTGCTTTCAAAGTGGGTTCCTCGTCATCGAATTAACCAAGTAATATATAATACACACCTAACTTTTCTACTTGTCTTTTGTTGAGTTCTAACGTTAAATGAATGTATTATAGACTGTGACTTGCGAGATACTCAAAATAAGTATTCTTATACATCTTTCGTTTCAAACGAAGATAATTGTATTTTCATCGCATTTGTTAGGACCAATTCTTTACATGTGTAGCATTGAAGCAATAACAGTGCATTATATAATTAGATTCTTACTGGTATTCGTACTAGTTGGTAGCAGTTGGCTCTCACCAGTTGGGAAGTTTTAGTTTTATTAATATCTATTCATCCTAGTCAAAATTGGAAATTATTAAGGGGTATGCATATGTGTTATTTGATATGAAATATCCAGTCGTTTAGGGTAACAAGAGCATGAGAAATTAAGACCATCATTAAGTTTATAGGAGATAATTATACCTCATTATCATTAATTTATTACAGGGGTTTATAGGTACTCAGACAGACGTATAAAAAAGTACATTTTAGCGATGTATATTCACTGTTCAGTTGTATTCAGAGTTCTTGTATTTCAGGTTTAGAAAAAAAAAAGTCAATTGATAAGATACGATTTTTATACGACTTTGGTATAAATTGATAAGTTATGACTTTGTTATGCAGAATTTAACGCATTGATTAACGAACTCGGTACGTGTCATTTTCAAGTCATCATAATTTACGCAATATTTTAGCTAAATTAGGAAACATACTTAGAAGATTGCTTAAATCTGTCAAATAATACTTGAATCAGATTTATCCACAAGTCTGATTTTAGCTGCTCTATTAAAACTCAAAGTTAGGCCTAGAACTTTTTATTTTTTACTAAAATACAAAAAAATAGTGGGAAACTCAAAGTTAGGCCTAGAATTTTGTATTTTTCACTAAAATACAAACAAAATAGTGGGAATCTCAAAGTTAGGCTTAGAAGTTTGTATTTTTCACTAAAATACAAAAAAAAATAGTGGGAAACTCAAAGTTAGGCCTAGAATTTTGTATTTTTTACTAAAATACAGAAAAATAGTGGAAACTCAAAGATAGGCCTAGAACTTTGTATTTTTTACTAAAATACAGAAAAATAGTGAGAAACTCAAAGTTAGGCCTAGAACTTTGTATTTTTTACTCAAATACAGAAAAATAGTGAGAAAGTAAAGAGAATTAGAACAAATAACTTTCTAACAATTAAAAAAGGTTACAAGGTTCTGATAAATTGATTGAATTAAGTAGATTAAATGAATTAATTTTTAAATATTGTGGTAAAGGTGCGAGTAAATGGTGTGTTCCAAACTCTTTTTCTCATATATTGTTATTGAGTCCCTATTAGATAACAACAACCTTAAAGTTAATAGAAGACACAGTAAATTGAACGAAGCGTATTGCTAGTATCTAGAAAACTGTTATATTTAATACATTTTATTTACAGATCTTAAACTCCAGCATATGTTTATTAAATAGCTTAAGAAGGACATGCGTGGTTTTCAAACATAATGGTTAATTAGTACAATAGGGTTAGATCTTCTTTCAAATTCTACTGTGATATGGTGAAAATTTCGCATTCATATCCCTCTAGCTATTCTTATAAATAATATAATAATAAGAATATTAACAATAACATTTACAATAACAAGTCCACCAATTGGTCAGCGGAAAGTTTAAAGACTTAGTACGCCAAAAATCTGGATTATATTTCCCGCGGTGGACGGAGTGTAAGTAGCCTGTTGTGTAGCTTTGGACGAAAAAAAAACAGCAATACAACAGCAAACGATCATTTTATTTCAGAACTGTCTCTCTGTTTATTCTTGACAAATATTTCGGTTTGAAACCTTTTCCAATTTGGAAAAGACAACCGGGAATTTTCAGAAACATTTGGTTTCTCTTCATCCAGCTCGTGATGCGTTTTACTTTAATCAATTGGGTTGAATGTAAAATATATCGAGAGATTTATGTAAGCCAAATAGGTTGAGTCTATAAGACAAGAGTGAATTTACTGCGAACTATGCTTTACAAGTAACTTCATTGATTATGCCAAAATGTAGTGTGAAGATGTGTGACGAACACACCAGCTCCAACAAACAAATAGACTTGTGGAGTTAAAATACTTTATCTGTTACGGGCGTTTCTTAGTGCTCCAACTGTGAATCCGAGGGGTAATGTTACTACAAAAACGCGTTGGCGGTGGGTAATGTTTACCAGCTACCTTCTCTTTACTCTATCAGTTCAAAATTTGAGATTGTTATGCGTTGACATCTCTTTCTGTAGCTTTGCGAGAAATTTCTGAAATAAATACCACAGACATTTTGATCGTCGGAAATATACGTATTTTTTGATAAGTCACATAGAAAGAAGACTTTAGGATTGTTTTGTTTTTTTCTCGCTAGGACAGTTTTAATTAAAATGACAAGCCCTTGACAACGTATATTCTCTTTTCTAATTATGAATGTGAATGGCTTAGTCATAAAAATGTCTATTGTCTTATTCTACAAACAGATTCAAAGCAATTAACTCTTACTCCAAAACGTTGTGAAGTTTTACTTTCTTACTCGTACTAATTAATACGAATTAAGTGCATTTAAAAAAATATTTAAAGGGGGAAAATTCGATTGTTTATGAAGCCGATATTATGTAAGGGAAAGTTTTTACTTAAAATGGTTGAAGAATAGATATCTGACATCACGAATGTCGTAAATAAGTATGCAGAGTTAGCCCAATGTTAGGTTACTAGGAGAAGGCAACTATTATTAATTGATAGAAAAGAGGATCATATTGGATCCGAAAATAAAGCAGTAAATAAGTATGCAGAGTTAGCCCCATGTTACGTTACTAATAGAAGGCAATTACTAGTAATTGATACAAAAGAAGTTCATATTGGATCCGAAAATAAAGCAGTAAATAAGTATGCAGAGTTAGCCCCAAGTTACATTACTAGGAGAAGTCAATTACTAGTAATTGATAGAAAAGAAGATCATATTGGATCCGAAAATAAAGCAGTAAATAAGTATGCAGAGTTAGCCCCATGTTACATTACTAGGAGAAGGCAATTACTAGTAATTGATAGAAAAGAGGATCATATTGGATCCGAAAATAAAGCAGTATTTGGAGATAATTAAAGAGTATCTGATTCTTTCAGGAAACTAAACTCTACAATCACTGACTTTATAGGCTTTTTTACATGTTTTAACCTTCTTTATGCATGAATGTCATGATTATATAATCCATAATAACATAAGTCATATAAAACAGACAAAGGGCATTAATATTATCCCACTAATTACTTCTGGGGGGGGGGGCTTCACTGTTGTTTATTTAGAAACAGAGTGAAACAACCTAATTTTATTGGTCGTTGATTCATGCTTAAGTTTGAAGCAGAATAAATCAAAATATTACTCAGTATGATGCAGCATGTGAATCCATCCTCAATAGTGAACTCTACACCTCAATAGGTGCATAATAGGTGTACTTCTACACCTCAATAGGTGTAGAACTAGTCAGGAACTTGAAGGTTAAATATAAAGCAGGAACACGGTTGATAAAGATAATATATTGTGAACTTTATAACCTGTGACGTTTACAGACCTATGAAAAAAGGCGTAAACTGAAACGTCGGGTAGAATGAACGAACATTAATCTGTAGCTGTTTGTCGTCTTCATTGAAAAAGGCGTAAACTGAAATGTCGGGTAGAATGAACGAACATTAATCTGTAGTTCTTTGTCGTCTTCATTGAAAAATTTGTTTATTTCTCTTAGTTTAGAGTTATATGACAGATGATGTAAGTAATCTAATACAGTTTATTGAACTGAATTAAACAATGTTGCCTTTTTCCAGGTTTCATAACATTTTACCAATGAAAAATAGCACGAGTGGCTAATTGATAAATAATTTGATTCCACCCATTTCTGCTGATTTCAATTGTGTGAAGAGAGAGCAGACAACCCTTGTTAGTTCATTCAAAGCAAATGACAAGTATATATCGTAATTTAAGACATTAGAAATATTTAGACACTACCAAAGAGTTCAAGCTACGTTTCGTATCTATTTTTCCTCTCTTATAATAAGAATCAAGAATCATTTTAAAGATCTTTGTATAGAATCCAAAATTAAAGTTCAACCATATTTTAAAGTGATTTCCATTGTATGAACTTATTCAAACCAATATGTTTTAGTTAGTGTATTTTGTCCATATGTTTAATGAATGTTAAATCATTAAGTAATGAATCTTTTAACGATTAAAAAGTTTGATATCAGTTTACAATGTGCCACTACAGGTTTAGTATTTTCTGTCAATATTATACGTCGTATGTTTAACATAATTTGCATATAATGCAGTAGTATTGTACATGCTTTATTGCATACATATTAATATTTAATTTTACGTAATACGGTGGTTGAGTACATTATATTAAACCATATCAGTTTACAATGTGCCACTACAGGTTTAGTATTTTCTGTCAATATTATACGTCGTATGTTTAATATAATTTGTATATAATGCAGTGGTATTGTACATGTTTTATTGCATACATACTAATATTTAATTTTACGTAATACGGTGGTTGAGTACATTATATTAAACCAAGTTTGGAGCTTAACCTCGTCCTAACAGTCTTTGTCGCCACGTTCGGTCATGATCTATCTGATCAATATGCATCTTAATGATAGCCTTTCAACGTGGTTTCCTATGCAAATACCTCTGTCGTAGGACTGTAACGTCCTGCAGTCTTTTCATAACCAATCTAGTATAGAAGGATGACGGTTTCCCAAAGCCTGTTTGAACAATCCGTTTCATTCTCCAGCTGTTTGAGGTATGCTACGGTTGAACAGATAAAGTCGTAGAAGCAACCAATGTATAAGTCATTTATGCCATTTTTCAAGATGAAGATCCTTCTTGATTATAGTGTGTACTGTTGCCTGGGACACATGGGCGGCTTTTGCCATAGACACTTGTATTTGTGGGCTCTCACTTAGTCCATTGTGTTTACCATGGCTTGGGTACAACTTTTTGCAGACCTCTTTCTCGATGGTTCTGGTACCCCAAGTTCATCCACATTCCTTATTTTTTTCCAGTGTTATTAAGTACAAGGAATATCCCAGTCTTGTAAAATTTAAATGCTCAATCTCATCATATCTTTATGGTGTAAGTGCATGAATATTTTATATCGAAGGTGGCTGTTGCCTTCTCTTCTCAAAAGCGATCAATTTTTGGTTGCATCAAACTATCTTCGTATTGCCAAAGAATGTCAAAATGTGCTTGTTGTACATGCTGTTCCACTGCTTCTTTGTATCTTCAGTGATTGTCACGTGACTTGCTCATTTGCATATCCAAAATCATTTTAATGTAATGTTCTTAATCGTCCGTATAAGAACTTTTTGGTAAAGTGATCTGTGTTGATTATGTCGTGTAATATACATTGTAAAGTTTACGACAATATTATTCGTTTGTTTTATGGAACACAGAGTGACGAATAGACAAAAAGTTAGTATTTTATTATGTCTATTAGAAGGAACTCTATATGATCGATAGTACTCAAACATAACACAACGACAAGTGCGGAGACGCGAATTACTTTCAATTATTGACAAAAATATCAATGATGTTCAAATTCGTTAGAACACAAAATAGTTCTCAAATGTATATATATGAAAAACAGCTTATTCAAGAGAAATTGTCACTTTGTGTAGATCTTGGAAACGTAATAACATGGCTAACTTCTGTACACGATAGCTTATCATTTGCCGAATTGCAGGAAAATTGCCTGGCGTATGTGCAGATATTACACACGCACATACCACGAACATGAGCATTGGTAGGAAATAAGCCAGTCAGAAAATGCCCATTCAGATAGTTTACTCTGCAGTATCTTTCTTTTATCGTTTTCATTCTTTGGTGAACATTAATTTAATCTTTTGTTTCAACTGCAAGAACGTTTCGACATTTTTCAACGTAATCTAAGATTGAAACAGTTAAAGGAATTTTGTTTAGATTTTTAAGCTTATAACACTGATAACGTTTATGAAGCCACGACCAGTGAGTAACTGGTTCATGCGTTGTAAGGTCTCTTCGCCTCCACGTGGTGAGGATCTCTGATGCTAGGACTGTGTAATAGAAGCTCTGTCAGGCAATAAACGACCATTTTGTTTTTAGTTTTATTTCAAAATAAAAATCCTCTTATGAATTTGAAAGAATTACTGGTATTGCGATCCAACTAGGTTGATATGAACACCTCATAAATTTTTACATTTAAGCTAGACCTTCTTATTTTTAGCGTTAAGGCTTGTTTCATTGTTTGTAGTTATGCACAATGCTACACAAAGGGACATCTGTGCTATGCCCACCACGGGTATCGAAACCCGGTTTTTAGCGTTGGATATCCTCAGACATGCCGCTGTGCCACTGTGTGTCTGGGGGGGGGGGACAACGTTAAGGCAGTAAGTTACCTCCATAAGGAAAAGCGACACGTTAAAATAACGTGATGATTTATTGCGCATGAGTTGTTTACAAATTAAAATGTATGAACAAATAACTTATATTCATTTGTAACCAACGCATGCGCAATAAATCATCATAGTTATAATACTTTAGTTGGAGTACATAATTTTTGTAAGATAGTGAAAGCAGTGAACCCGTGTCTAAATTTGGTATTAATATATAACCCGAACTATTTCGTAAACGCCTCGTGTGGTATTTTTCTTTCTTGAAAATGCGAAAAGGCTACAGCTAATTTACAATTCTACATTAATAGCTACAGCTAATTTACAATTCTACATTAATAGCTACAACTAATTTACAATTCTACATTAATAGCTACAGCTAATTTACAATTGTAGCTATTAATGTAGAATTGTAAATTAGCTGTAGCTATTAATGTAGAATTGTAAATTAGCTGTAGCTATTAATGCTAGAGCTAATTTACAATTCTACATTAATTTCTAATACTCGAAAAAGTATCAGCTGATTACTTTGTGTTTGTCGTTACAGATGACTGATACTATTAGATTTTTCTTATTATAGTTTTGGCTAGCTTACAAAGAAACTAAGATAAAACTTTAAATAAACAAAATAACTTGTATAACTACTTTTATACAGCTACTCTAAGATTAAGACTATGTTAATTAAGCAATCTCCTTCTACTTTTTAATTTTCCGAAGTAGACAAAGAATCTGCTTTGGAAAGTGTTTTGTAATTAGATTATCCTTTGCTCGTGTGTTTAATGTTATATTTCATACGCCTTTTAATATCGTGAAACCTAGGAATATAAGACGATTGTTTGTTTGTTTGTTATGGATTTCACGCAAAGCTACACGAGGTCTATCTGCGCTAGCTGTCCCTAATTTAGCAGCGTGAGGCTAGAGGGAAAGCGGCTAGTCATCACCACCCACCGCCAACTTTTGGGCTACTCTTTTACCAACGAATAGTGGGATTGACCGTCACATTATAACGCCCCCCACGGCTGAAAGGGCGAGCATGTTTGGTGGGACGGGGATTCGAACCCACGACCCACTGATTGCGACTCGAGCGCCCTAACCACCTGGCCATGCCGGCCATATAAAAGAATCAAAATGAAATGTTTCGTCTCCGTGTTTTAATAAGTTTATACATTTTTTTTAGTACATTGCAAGTCCCCTCCCCAAGTGGGCTTACTATAGGTTTACGGGACTGCAGTGCTGAAATCAGAGGTTTGATTCACCGTTGTGGATAGACAGCAGGTATCATAGTGTGTAGTTTTGACCTATTGATTTTTTAAATAGTGTTATGTATAACTCTGTTTTCCTCCTAGTATCTTAGTTATAAATTTATTTAACATATTTTAACATATAATTTAGGGATGATGTTATGTGTTTATCATACATATAAAATTACCCTCTAAGTACCTATTCATCTCATGATTATTTATATCTTAGTTTCATGAAACCATTACTAAACAGATCTCGATAAGTTAAACCCAAAATTACTCTCATAAAGTTGGGTGATATTTTCTTTTAATTAATCTTTTTATTTTATTTGTTACACCAATCTCGATAAGTTAAACCCAAAATTACTCTCATAAAATTGGGTAATATTTCCTTTAAATTAATCTTTTTTATTTTATTTGTTACACCGATCTCAATAAGTTAAACACAAAATTACTCTCATAAAAGTGGGTAATATTTCCTTTTAATTAATTTTCATATTTTATTTATTACACCGATATATGCAGCCATACTGATTTTAATTTCAACAATAAGCAAATTGAAGTTGAGAAGTTGAGCTGGTTCTGGTTTTGTAAATAACTTTCCTATAAATTATGCATTCCCACATTACTCCCTCCCCTCCACCCCCAGCGTTACATCTGCATGTCTGTAGACTTACAACGCTATAAACCGAGTTTCTATACCCGTGGTGGGCAGAGCACAGATATCCTTTTGTGTGAATTTTTATGCTTAACTATAAACAAACAAACAAAACGTATTTCCACATTATAATTTTTCTAGCAATAGCTTAACCTTTACACAATCAAATGCCTTATAAAAACCTGATAACACCGCTATGGTAAATTTACCACTATGGTAAAACCACTATGGTAAATTTACCTTTCTCCTTATTTTATGTAATATATTTCCATAGTTCTTGAATAGCATATTGTGTAGATCTTCCTTTGCGAAAAACACACTGGTGTTCAAACCATTGAGTATATTTATTAGGCAAGACACATATCATAAAATAATGTTTCTATTATTTTCGAAAATACCTTTAATATAGTCGTTGGTCTATAATTGATCATTTCACTTCTATCATCTATTTTAAATACGACCAGTTAATATCGGATTGGGTCAATCTTTCATCCCGATATTAATCCAGTTGTCAAAGGGTACAGTTTACCATTGGCCCGTTGATGTCAGAAGAATATTATGGAGGGCAAAGTGACATTAAGCTCTCGTTCCACAAATGTTCCTTCAGACTGAGATCCGATGACTGTGATGGATGTAGGTTGCGAATGAAATGATCCTCATACACTTATAACCAATATCATGATGAATTCTGTATTATCCTCTCGGAGGAATACTTGTCCATCAAAGTAGAAGTGAAATATGTGGGAAGACTCGTGTGAAACTTGTGGGAAGACTCGTATGAAACATGTGGGAAGACAAATGTGAAACATGTGGGAAGACTCGTGTGAAACATTGTTGGAAGACTCGTGTGAAACATTGTTGGAAGACACGTGTGAAACATTGTGGGAAGACTCATGTGAAACATTGTGGGCACATAATAAGCAGTAATGTTCACGCGCTATTCACCCATCTGAGGGAATAAAAGGACTTGCTCCGTTTGTTCAGAAAATGGGGAAAGGTGACTCATCACAACGTCAAGCGATTTCATGCAGATATTCAATGTTCACAGTTTGTTTTTGACGATTCACTGAGGCATGTTTTAATATTTCTATCCAAAATAAGTGCCTTTTCGGCTGTAGCCTGCCAGTTTTTGTAAAGCACACCGAAAAGGATACGATTGGAGATAAGCGGACCGAATTCTGACCTTTATTGAAGGAGCTGATGAATTGGGAAACGGTTTGTGTTCTGCTATAACACTTTATAAGCCTGTCCAATCGTTTTACTCTCGTTAGCAATTGGTAACTACATTTTTTTTTTTAGAAGCAGACGAACTTCTTTTCAATTGCCAGAGTGCGAACAAAGAATAACCAAAGAAACAGGGTTTCATAACAACACTCCTGCACCTTTCTTGCAGTTATAAATTCTCTTTGTTCTGAAAGACAGAATTAAAAACATGCATGATGTATATTTTGGATTACACGGTGAAGTTTAATGCCATTAATACTGTCTTGATACTGCGCGTTTTGAAATACTACGAAAGCTCGTTTTTATTTCAGACTTAGTTATAGAGGGCGCTTAAAAGTGTATGCAAAAGTGTGATTAACTATTCGAATAGATTTGTTTGTTTGTTTGAAATTAAGCACAAAGCTACACAATGGGCTATCTGTGCTCTGCCTACCACGGGTATTGAAACCCGGTTTCTAGCGTTGTAAGTCCACTGACATACCGCTGTGCCACTGGTGGGCATACGAATAGAAGCCATTCGTTTGTTTCATCAACGGTAAAGCCATATTTTTACTGTTTAACTGCTTAGTGTATAAAAAAAGGACATAAGTAACATTGTGTTTTTGCATGAAATATTTGAATAGCTAAGTCTGTATAGAAACATAAAAATGGAAATCCAACAACTTGAATTGCATTTTAGAACTATAAATATGGCTTAATGTCCATTTTTTTATCTACATTTATGACAGGCCTATATTCTAACCTGACTTGTAATGTATTGACGGATTTTCAAACTAAAGTGGACATTTAAGACAATAAGTAAGTTTTTCTGCTCTGTATATGGTGCTTACTTCATCATTTAACGACGAAACTTACAATAAATTTCTGACTTTTAAGATACGTTTCTAAACGGACGAAATATTCTTGATCTGAATATTCACCATGTTGAGAATTTCTCGGATACTTGTAGCCTTTGATCTCTTAACTAAAGTAAATCTTATTAACCGATTTGACTTTCGTGAAGATATTGTAACAATGACGCTTAAAAAAGTGTTTTAATTGTATAAAAAACTGAAAGACGTATATAAAGTGCCCTAATAATATCATTGAGGTAATTATAACTACATTCGTTCTTAAGTTCATATATATACCTGAACAGTAAGATACAGTTCAGTAGTAACGACTTTATGTACAAATTAAGCACAAAGACTCAACATTTTGAGCAGTTTATAGAATTTTAATATTTTTAATTAAAATTTTTGTTTCCATTTTCAGCTTTTTGTAATGATTACGATGATTTTTTTTGTGAACGAACTCAACTTTTTGTGTTAAATATTAGCTTCTATTATTTCATGGTTCTTGTATCATCTAATGCCAGTGAATCTGGTGGTTAAACAATCATACTACTTAATATGGTGATTTTTACATTATGGTTAAAACTTTTCGATAAAATCCAACTTTTTGGATGATTACTGTGATATTTGGATTAGTTGCTAGTGCATTTGACTCCCCCTTTGCGGGTTGTGGGATCGAAACCTTTCAGCAAACATGTTCACCAATCCAGCCGTAGAGGCTTTATAATGTGTCGGTCAATCCCTATGTTTTTTGCCAAAGAGTATTTTAAGAATTGGGGTTGGGAGGTGGTACTTAGCTGTCTTTCCTTTAGTCTATCACTTCAAAATTAGAAACAGCTCGCACAGGTAGCTCTCGAGTAGCTTTGCGCGAAATTCAATAAACAAAGAAAAATACTTTATTCGAACGTCTCTGAAGTAACAATGAAAAAACGACTTAGATCGCACACAATACGTATCACCAGTTTGACCTGACATCTTCAGGTGATTGAAGGTACTAGAAATAAACTCGAAGATTATGTCATCTAAGTTGTTAATTCAGTATTTTCTCGAGTTACCACACTAAATCTAATACGTGCTGATTATTACATTGATAATGTATTGTTATTACGCTTTCAATAACACTTACAGATTGTTCTACCTGTGTGTATTGTTCTACTAAGTTTAATAATACGTGCTGATTATTACATTGATAATGTATTGTTATTATACTCTCAATAACACTTACAGATTGTTCTACTGGTGTGTATTGTTCTACTAAGTTTAATAATACGTGCTGATTATTACATTGATAATGTATTGTTATTATGCTTTCAATAACACTTAAAGATTGTTCTACTGGTGTGTATTGTTCTACTAAGTTTAACAATACGTGCTGATTATTACATTGATAATATAAACTACAATCACCTGATTTGTAAAGAAGTTTGTTTTTAATACAATTACATAAGAGTTTTGTTTTTTAAAATCCACTATTACTTAGTGTGTATAAAAGTTTTTTTAAAAGTAGCATTACTGATTGTGTATAAAGGTTTTCTTAAAAGTAGCATTACTGATTGTGTATAAAAGTTTTGTTGTAAAAACTGCTATTACTTAATGTGTATAAAAGTTTTGTTTTAAAAACTGCTACTACGTAATGTGTATAAAAATTTTGTTTTAAAAACTGATATTATTTAATGTGTATAAAAGTTTTGTTTTAAAAACTGCTATTATTTAATGTGTATAAAAGTTTTGTTTTAAAAACTGCTAATGCTTTACGTGTATAAAAGTTTTATTTTTTAAAACTATTTTTACTTAATGTGTATAAAGATTATTTTTTAACTACTATTACTTAGTATGTATATACGTTTTTTTATTTAAACTATTATTACTTAGTGTGTATAAAAATTATTTTTTAAACTACTATTACTTCGTGTGTATAGAAGTTTTGTTTGTAAAAACTACCATTACTTAGTGTGTACAAAAGTTTTTATTTAAACTAGTATTAATCGTTGTGTTTATAAGGCTTGTTTTCTAAAAACTACCATTACTTAGTGTGTATAAAAGTTTTGTTTTTTTAAAAACTAGTATAACTCATTGTGTATATAAGGCTTAATTTGTATAAACGTCAAGTGTTGGTGATTCCGCTTTAGAAATGTGAAATGTTTAGAATATTCTTTGACTTAGATATAAAAGGCCAGACGTGATACGTTTCCAGTTCTATACTGGTGAAAGTTTAAATTCTTATTTTACTTAACAATGACTAAAGACAACATAGAGTGAACACATAAAGGTTTCAGTAAACCAATAATCAGCACATATTGTTAAACTTACTAGAACAATGCACACCAGTAAAACAATCTGTAAGTGTTATTGAAAGAATAATAACAGTACATTATCAACGTAATAATCAGCACGTATTGTTAAACTTACTAAAACAATACACACCAGTAGAACAATCTGTAAGAGTTACTGAAAGAATAATAACAGTACATACATTAAGCCTTTTTACAACACACTAAGTAAAAGTGGTTGTTTAAAAACCAAAACTTTTATTACCCAATAAAATGAAAATGATGGTTGCCTAAAATATTCATGCAAAAAAAACAAAAACGATCCATTTAGAAAACTCCTAGATTTTCTAGTTTAAAATGAAAATTCTTTTGATGATATCAGTTTTGGGTGAGTATCTTTTTGATAGCTTTTTCTTCTAAAGTTTCTCCGTTTAACTTTGCGAGATAAGTACTATAAAGTTTCTAGGAACAACAACAACAAAAGAGGGTAAAGTTTCACATTTATAACAGAAAGGAAACTTCAATAGAAATTGTAATTAAGAACCTACAAGTCCGTTAGGTTTTTATGGTAAACTTGTGAATAATTAATCTTTATTTTTCAATATTAAACCAAATGTCTTTACTTGCTAATTTCAAAGCTATAATTACTATTATTTGAAATAAGCGCCTAGTGGGGAAAAAGCAGTCTCAATGACTCTAAAGCATTGAACTGTATACATATTTTTCGTCCAAACACCTCGTGCATTTTGTGAGTTTTACAACGTCCAATTTTGTATCATGTTGTGATTTTTTTATTGAATTATCGAGCTCAGAAAAATCTTAACTTTTTCATATTTGAAATCTGTTCAGATGAGTTTTAAGTATCGTAATTATAAAAGTTTTTTTTTCATTCTTGAAAGTCCCTCTGGTATAGACGTATATCATACTTTTGTTAAACTTTAAAGCTAAGTTGTTTGTTTGTTTGTTTTTAATTATGCACAAAGCTACACAAGGGCTATCTGTGCTCTGCCCACCACGGGTATCGAAACCCGGTTTCTAGCGTTGTAAGTCCGCAGACATACCGCTGTGCCACTGGGGGGCTTAAAGCTAAATAATAAAAAAAAAAAATAACTCTTTCCCCTTACTAATATTGATACGGTAACATTATTTATAATCTCGAATTAGCTTTTCCAGAAAAGTTCTACTAAGTAAGAACTAATAACAACTGAGGATGATGTGGTCTTGCCTGCACTCTTCTGATTTCCGGCGGAAATATACAGAAAAGTAATTTTTGTTGTTATAAAAAATAATAATAATAATTTCCGTCGCTCCAGTTTAGTTTTACCCCCTCCAGTACTTAACGTTTGCGATACGGAATATCCGTTGGCCAAAATCTCGTGCCGAAGAAACTATCCTAGACACAACAAAAGTTATTGTTATTGAAAAAAAAGCCATCGAAGTAAGACTACAAACTGGATACAACTTATCGATAATTTCTTGAGAATAATAATATTAACTTTACGAATAATATATAAAGTACTTTTGCTATTGATCAGTTATATTATTAGAGCGATGGGGGGAAATGTACATTCTCCGACAAGGAACTTAGAAAATAAAAAAAACTTTGGATTAGACTTAAAGCGCAGTACACGTTAAACAATGCCTGATGTTAGATGTTACATCATAGAATAAAAGGCCTTTGAACGGGTGGATGAATTTTCAAGGGTCGTCCAATAGCTTATGGCTATGCTCTTATGTTTTACTTTGTGAATTATTCACTCTGTTCTTTCGACTTTGCTTGGGGGTGATTTTCTTAGCTTACTTTGTAGTTCAGACATTTGCGACTCTTGTGTATATCATCCTGAAAGTTTTACGAAAGGTTTTATTTTTATTTTACCAACACCAGTATTCAATTATTCACGTCTGAAAATTATACCAATCCCTTTCCACTGTTTCAACAGTAAAATAACTTATGATCCAAAACATCACCAGTTGTACAGATATTGTCAATATGTTTAAATTTCAATGAACTACTGGGTTAATTTTCATTTTATTGTGTTTCACTCTCTAATAAAATTTTAATGAACTACTGGGAAAATTTTTATTTTATTGTGTTTCGCTCTCTAATGAAATTTCAATGAACTATTGGGTTAATTTTAATTTTATCGTGTTTCTCTCGCTAATGAAATTTCAATGAACTACTGGGTCAATTTTCATTTTATTGTGTGTTTCACTTTCTAATGAAATTTCAATGAACTACTGGGTTAATTTTTATTTTATTGTGTTTCACTCTCTAATGAAATTTCAATGAACTACTGGGTCATCAGATAGTTTTGTAGGATGAACTTAATTTTTGCAGTGGAATCGGAAAATATAGATTCAAATTAAGTATAATGTACATCAATTAAATCCCACATACAAGATTATACATGCAACGTAATACTACTTAATACAGTACCAGCTAAGTATGGTATGTCTGATCTTTAGAAGAAAATATTATCAGTTTACATTTTTAATGATCCATTTTTTTTTCAGATATACCGAACATTCCAGAAGCTACTTTCAAGGCAGGCTAACTCTACTTCTACACAGAATATATTATTTTGAATACTATGCTCATTTTCTACCTCCCTATAAGTTTATAGTGCACATTTTTTATTAAATGAATTTATAAAACGATTTCCAAAATTTCCAAATATTATTCCATCAAGACCAACACGCATAGCGTTTTCAGTAAAGCTACGTATGAATACGTGCTAAGAAAATAACTGCATAAAAACAGAACCAAAATCATTAAAATGTAAACATTTATGTTGTAAATAGAAAATAAAGAAATCTCTTAAAAGAAAACCTCGAATATTTCACTAGAATTCAACGAATTCGAGTATCGCTAATGTGAAATCTTTCACAATTTATGAATTTCTTATAGCTTACACGGATGTTACTTATTTTTTCTTCGAGTGGTTTTGAAATTAGAGAGTGAAACACAATAAAATGAAAATTAACCCAGTGGTTCATTGAACCACTGGGAAACACAATAAAATGAAAATCAACCCAGTAGTTCATTGAAATTTCATTAGCGAGAGAAACACAATAAAATGAAAATTAAGGTCTGGTATTGTACTAAATATCGTACTAAGTCATGCGAGTCGAGAACCCTAATCAGCAGGCCATTCCACAGGCCATTCCAGTCTGGCTGATTAGGGTTCTCGACTCATATGACTTAGTACGATACCAGACCTGGAATGGCCTGCTGATTAGGGTTCTAGACTCGCAATCTGCATGATTGATTGTTTGGTTTGTTATGAATTTCGCGCAAAGCTACACGAGGGTTATCTGCGCTAGCCGTCCCTAATTGAGTGGTGAAAGACTAGAGGGAAAGCAGCTAGTCATCACTACCCTCCTCCTACTCTTGAGCTACTCTTTTACCAACGAATAGTGGGATTGACCGTCACATTATAACACTCTACTGCTGAAAGAATCCGCGACCCGTAAATTGCGAGTCGAGCGCTCTGATCACCTAATTAAATCCCGTCACCACACATGTTCGCCCTTTCAAACGTGGTAGTGTAATAATATAACTGTCAATTCCACTATTCGTTGGTAAAGAGAAACCAAGAGTTGGCGGTGGGTGGTCTTGACTAGCTGCCTTCCCTCTATGGTATCACTTCTAAATTATGGATAGCTAGCGCAGAGAGGTCTTGGGTAGTTTTGCACGAAATTTAACAAATAAACAAATAATATAATACCAAAAACACTATCATGTCCGGGACCAGACATTAGGATTGTTGTGATAGCTGGTGTACCCCCGTACCTGTTCGTTCAGTAGATTGAAGCTTACATGTAAATTGAAGTCAGAAACAAGGCAAGTTTACGGTTTTCAGAATTACTGAATTAGTCACATTATCCATCATCACGCTTAACATTATCGTTTATTGTTAGTTCATTTAACTGGCTCGCATCCATCTAGTCATAAGGGTAAAATAAAAATAATAAAAGGCTTAGAAAATAAAACAGAATGATGAGCATTAGCACAAGATTTGAGTAATTTATAAATATAAACATTATATCATAGCATACTTTTAGGTAAACGTAAGTCAGCTCATTATTTAGGAGTATCATACTTGGTGTTCTAGGTTTAGTGGCCATGAACATGTTCCACCGCAACCAAATCTCATAAGCTGATCCGTTTTTGACCTCAGCGGTACGTCTGAAGCCTGGTTTCAATACCCATGGTGGGCATATCACAAACAGCCCATCGTGTAGCTTTGTGCTTAAAAATAAAACAAACAAACAAACACAACGATTTTCAATTGTATTTTGTATTTCATTGTTTAAACATGGGTTCAGTAAAATCCTCTTTGAATTACTGGTGAAATATTTATTAACGGGCAACAAACAATCTTTACACTTCTTTATTTTAGTTTTGATGGAACTGATAAGATCTAATCAGACTATATAACTCACTGAAACATAAAATTAATTCCTTTTTTTTATATGAACGTTATTCTCGCAACTGATTCTCTGGGTCCCGGGATTAAATTATTTGTTTGTAATTAAGCACAAAGCTACACAATGGGCTATCTTTGCTCTGCCCACTACGGGTATCGAAACCCGGATTCTAGTGTTGTAAGTCCGCAGACATACCGCTGCGCCACTGAGTGGGCCGGGGATTAAATCTGTAAAATAAAAAACTTGTACTATTAAAAATACTACTAACGTTTGACAACTTTTGGTGTAGTTTAATAATTACCAAACTTTTAACTCAAAGTTTTGCTAGAAGATGAAAACTTATATCTAATATATTTGCTCTAAGGCTAGTCGGGAAAAACAAAAATATTTTTTTATCTTCTTCTTCTTCTGGAGCTGAACATTCCATGGATTCTTGTCAATAAAGTTTTTTCTCTTCTAGTTTTTTTTTCTGCAATGAATAAGCTCTTATAAAAGAGTGCAAAAAGCCATATAGTTTATACCAGAACTTTTCATGTAATCTTATCGTTCTGCTAGCACTTACATAAAGGGGAAAAGAAGTATTGGAAAAAAACACCATTTTTATACAGAATTCTGTATCCAGTTCAATATGAAAAGTTAAACTCGAAACCGTATTCAAATATAACAGTTCTTGCTACTAGCCCTCACGAAATCAAAAGTACGAAACGTTGGCTAAAATAAAAAGCTTGTTTTTTATTCTGAAAAGTAAAATTATTTTTTTCTTCAACTTTATTTACAAATATATTATAAGATGGAAATTATCAAATC
>NW_013667237.1:256646-264205 GCF_000517525.1 Limulus polyphemus | reverse complement strand
GGAAAGTTAATTAACAAACGGAGACGTAACAGTATGTTCGCAGCGTATCGTGTGCGTAGCAACCCCTAGCTATAATCTGAATTTCCCAGCAAGAAATACAATTGTCTCGTCAACAAAATTATAAGTGTTTTTTGCAAGAGAACACAGATAGCAACCAATTAGTGAATACAAATGCATGCATAATAGTGACATGGAAAGTTGAGTAGCTTACACATTGCATCCAAATAGAAAACTATGAAAAGTACCATAAGAGGAGATCTAACTAATGCATGGTACAGTCCTGTACAACAACAGTCTGTACAACAGTGAGTACTGGTCGTTATCAAAACAAGGAGTATTAGCTAATATGTTTATAAACACATCATACCAGTAAACATCTTGATGATGAGATGTTTTTGTTCTTTCTCAAGGTATACTTACGCAATCAAACTGGTTTCCCCAAGGACAGCAGTTCATGTGTGTGATACTTAGATCTCTCTCTCTTTCTGTCTACATATAAACATTATACAGCTTTTTCTTCTTCTTCTTCGTATTATAAAGCCAAAAAGATTGTCGTTTAACTTTTTTATCATACTTTGTATTACTGTTCAAACTCAAAGGTCGAAATGTTCTAAGCTTTCATTCTTTTGCACTTCAAAAAACATCTATAAAAGCAGTGATGAACTTTTGACACTTTGGTGGGGGTGGAAAGACCCTCTGCAAATCCGAAAAAATAAAACTTTGAATCATTGCTTTTATGTGGGTGAATGGTTTTTAGTATATTGGCTAGATTTTTAGGAGATGATGATAAAAATTTCGAAAAAATATAGAATTTTACTTCTTTTGAATGTATGTAACAATGGTTTGGCAATTATTTCAGGCAAATATATTGTTTTATAGGAAATTGAAAAATCCCAAAGATCTCCGAATTACATTTTATTAACTAATTTAACTTGAGTGCTAATATTATAATGTAAAAACATGGACAATGTAAATATAAAATGATGTCTTACAATTGTGTGTTGATGACTTGGTCAACTTTTATGGAGGGCTAGGCTAACATACACCTCGGATTATAAAAATGTAGTTTCATAGCAAAGTAGGAAGTATTATTACTGATGAATATTGAACATTATGATCATACTAAAAAGAACTTTTAATAAATAAATAACTATCAGTCTCAAACAAGTTCACAAACAAATATTACTGATGCAATACCAAAAGGTTTAACTAGTAAGTAAACATAGTAAAAACATCCAAAATAGTAAATTTAAAATTAAAATGTTAATGATTAAATTCTATCAATAGCCACAGAAGAAGGCTCGTGACTAAAAAACATTATGGCCAAATTATAATGTTACGTATGTGCTTGTTTGATAATTTCCCAGCACATTCCAATTCCACTGGAAACTTGCAGCTGATGCAAGTGAGTTGTAGTATTTCTTGTTATGATAAGTTCTATAATCACTATCAAAAATCCTTCTCTGAAACGTTTGTAGACATGCTAGGCATACAATCTTATATCTCTGCGACAGCTCAGATACCATGACTATTAAGTATACAAATACACTGTAGCTAAAACTAGCTATAGATTATAACTGGTATATAGTAAACCTCTTTTGTAGGCCTAAATATAGGGTCTAGTTTTGAGGACAGACCAGTTTATCACACTCTACAATGCCGAAACAGTTTTGAATAAAGTTAATTTCGCCACTTCTAGGCCTATTGTGTTTATATAGGTTACTATGCCGATGTCAGAAAGTTCTAGGCATATTCTATTTATATAGGTTACTATGCCAATGTCAGAATGTTCACTAATGAAAGTTTATTACATTTTTGACGTCGTACGTGAATATTCAGAGATGATGACTGTGTTACGTCTCTATTAGTTTGTTAATTTCCCGTAAAATTTCTTTCCGAAGAACTTCAGCGACACAAGTCCTTTCTTAAATAAAACTAGTTTATTCTTTCTCAATACAACTTTGCAATACACTTAATTTCTATAGTCACTTTAACTTAAACACACGCTATAATTCACAAATATTCACGCACTTTACTTACGACTTGACTCGATTATCTGTCTCTATATCTGTCTGTCTGCAATTATCTATGCCGTCACTTCTCTCTCTCCGCTTTATTTGCCGGGCTTATATAAACAAAAATAGAGGGCGTCTGGCAAACACTCGAGCCTTCATGATCCTTCTAGAAACTCATCACGTGTTACCAGTCATATAATTGTAAAGCATTAAATATATGACTATTATATCATGCATATATATATTAAAACTTTGCTACAATAAAACATTGCCATTAGGTCTGACATCGCGGCTGACTGACAAAAAAGTTTTAACGAAACTTTACGTTAACGTCATTATCATTAAATGATTAAAATCCACTAATTCAGCAAGTTTCGACACGCCTGCTATTACGACACGGTCAGAACTAGTCTGGACTTAGCGGTGTCGAGAGTAATGATGGAAATTGACAAATTGTTTTCATTTCTATGCGTGTCCGGTGTGCGGGTTTTTTTATGCAGTTGTTACGACAGCAGAAGTCACGTGATAGAATTTTTTATAAATAGGTAATGATGACTGGGAATTTAAAACATGGAATATGCGATTTACGAATGAATTTAATCAAACAATATGTGTTTTAAAACGAATCAATATATTATATTCTCAGTCCACGGTGGAGTGTATGTCATGAAATTTCCGACAGCATGGTGTTTTTCCAACAAACTGAAGTATAAGGGGCAACCGCCCCTCCCCAGCCCCACCTAAATTTCATGGAGGTAACTCCAGCTCACAAGCTGTAGATTTATACATATTTGAATTTTTAATCATAACATATCTTAATAAGAAGGTGTATGATAACGCTTTACACATCAGTAGCACTTGTAGACATAGTGATGATATTATTATGCCTAATTATCAACGTTTTCTTAAACAGCAAAACAAATTTATTCACTGGAACTCATTCAGGAAAAGAGCTCTTTCATTAACAACAAAGTAGACTTCCTGGATTTAGATATCAAAGTTTTTAATAAAATTTCGCGTAAAGCTACTACAAGAGCTATCTTCACTAGCCGTCCCTAATTTTGAAGTGATAGAGTTAAGGGGGGGGGTAACTAGTCAACCACACCCAATGCCAATGCTTGGTATTCTCTTTACCAAGGAGCAGTGGGATTGACCATCACAATATAACGCCCCCATAGCTGAAAGGGCTAGCATATTTGGTGACGGAGTTCGATCCTGTGACCCGCAAATTGCGAGTTGAGTGCCTTAACCACGAAGCTATGCCAGACTCCAACAAAATGGATACTTTCAACTTTGAAATTATAAGATTTTAATTTCCGAATAATGTATGTTAGATTGTTTACTTGTTACTTCGTGGAGAAAGCTCATTAACTCACACGCATTTTAATTGTGAATTTCAAAGTTTTACAGGATATCACACCTTTCCGAAAACTTTCACGTCTACACTTTAATTTCTTAAAAACTATTTAAGGTAATATAGAACCACTTTAGTATTTTGGCTACCTATGGCTTCACGGATGGGACCAGTTTCCTGATAAGTATCAAAGAATATTCTGCAAAAAAAGCAGAGTCCGCCCAGGAAATTTTGGAGAATTGTGTGATAAAGATAATTGGTCTAAGTGTTCTTTTTCGTGTGTAGATAACTAAGCTGTACGTATTTTGAACAAACGAACAGAATATTTATTTATACAATAAAACGAAGACTTTGCATGCAGAGGGTACGGCGGGTGGGACAGTTGCCCAGGACTCAGCTGGAAGGGGGTGCAGTCCGAGCGTTAAGCCTATTATTCAGTAATTTATACAGAACTATACAGATTGGAGGGCAAACAGATAAATTTACCGTTTGAACATATCATCCAGATTAAGTAAGATAACTTACTCTATTTAGTCTGGTATGGTACTTAAATTCCCACCTTCACTCCTTATTCTTCAACAGTATATCACAATTATTTTCATATTTTCTAGTGTTGCGATATTTACCACTCATTTAGCTACATACTTCTTTCGTAATATCTATATGTTTTTAGGAAAAAGAAAAATAGGGCTCCAGAAATGGCATACTAAAATTCTGCTGGCTACCAAACATTACAAGAAGCACGCTCGACAGGGTAATTGGGTTTTTACTTTATCTGTCATTACTATGGTGTAAAATAAAAACTGAAATTCATTGAAGTTAAATGCGGAACAGAGATTTCTTCGGTAATTCATTTATGTTCTAGTAATTATCTTTGAAATACATTTATTAACTATTCTGTGTTATGAAAACAATTGATTTTGGTGGAATTGCGACCATGGCAGATATAAAGTCCAATATACTATATGGAACCTCCGCAGACCGACCGGCCAACATACATGGATGTCTATGGAGGCATAGTTTTTGAAACTTGCCCAGAGCGGAAAAATGACTGGCTACGGCTCTGCTAGTATGTGTACCCACAATTGATGAGTCAAGAGTTCTTCCTCTCTTTAGTTGATGTTCAGTCTCTCTCGTGATCTAACTTCCAACAATAAAAAAAGCAGATTTTCCAGAAGAGAGTAGATCATTCCTGTTGGTCAACTAAGAGAAAACCGAACCAAGAAAGAGCACTTGGATCTAGAATGTTAAATTGCTTTATTTGTCCAGTAGACGGCGTCCATGGTGACTTATGTTCTTTTACAGCATTGGTGGGCTGTCACCTATAGTCAACATCACAATTGATTAGCCAAGAATATTTCAGTGCTTAACCCGATCAAGCTGGATTCTACATACAGTATTGAAATCCTCTCTAGCAAAGGTTATGTCACATACTATAGAGAACGAAGGGCAAAGCAACTAGAACAAGACAATGTTAGCAACACCACTGCCACCATTCAGTGCAGAAACTAAATATTCGAAATTAAAATAAAAGTCTGTATCACTATAGAAGGTAGAAAACTCATGATATACCCACATATCACACACCATTAGTTTTATTTCACATTAGTTAGATCTAACTATAAATATATGGTTAATATTAGTTAAATAGCAATCTCATATATGATGTAACATTACGACATTACTTACATTAGTTTTCGGTAAATATTTTAATAATGATATTTACCACTGTTTTAGTGTTATTATTATCAATAAAGTTTCTCGATGCTTACCATGTTTACTTTTTGGCTTTTACAGAAGATTTAACTCTATTATTTCGTGTTGCCTTCTCCATGTGTGTGAATAGTTACCCCGCTTGTTGCTTGGCACAACGCCAGAGGGTGACACACGAGTGTCGACCTCAGGCAATAGGAGAAGGGGATAGAAACGATGATGTCATAGTTCCACACCCCAGAGACGATGACGTCATAATTCTACAAAGTGGAAACAGAGGGTGTGCTGCTAGAGCACCACGACAGGTGCAAATTGTCCAGAAAACGTGTTCTAATTCCACGAAGTGAGTGGAACCAGTGGGCATGTAGCTGGGTTGCATGATGATCTCATCATAAAGTGTCTCAACATCTAATTACGTCATCAATATCGAGATCCAATTATGCTCCAAAAGTTAAAAATAAAGCTATCATTTTAATGAAACAAGTATTATAACACTGCTAGACATATTAGTTTTTATCACACATGTTATCCATCATTTGAACAATACAGATATTATAGCCAATAATTTACTTTACATACTTTTAGAATTATCCATCACTTTATGTATAAAACACTTCACTAATATATTAGTTCTAAAGTTTTTGCTTCTATATTTAACATACATAGCATACTTTTTCCTGTTTATAGAGCTGAATAGTGTTACTATCCCATTTAACGTAATGATATAAGTAAAACCATCTGCTATTTCATTCTTATCAACCTTATAGTTTTTTCTTACATATGTTTTACAAAGCGGAAAGTGTTATCAATGATAGTGTTTGTATAGGTGGAGGATGATGAACTAATCGCTGGTATCTCAACTTGTCATCAATGTCTAGATTTAATTATGTATCCTAAAAGTTTCAAGTAAAAGCATTATTTTAACGACAATCTTACCGTTTCACTATTTGATTTTATGGTTTAAGTATGCTATTCATCTACCCATATAATTAAGAATTATATATTTTCTTGACAAAATATTTCATTTTACACAAGTTATACGCTCTTCACAATCCACCAGAATACTATAAAGACCAACTACACCATACACAAACTGACCTGCAGACAAAATGCGGAAGACTTGCGAAACGTGGTCCTCTACACTTGTGTTTCTACAACAGAAAGTTGCTGTCCATTCAAATAAGTTTCATCATACTTTAGTTTTCATATACATACTTTTTTACAAAGGTAAATAGTCTTACTAGGCATATTGTGTGTGCTTCACAAAGGTGGATGGTGTTACTATACTTCCGTATGAGTGTATACAAATTTCAACTTGTCTCAAGTTATGCTTATAATTTTCGTTTATATATTACATGTGTTTTTATAGGCGGATTGTGTTACTAAGGTTATATAGGCAGATGATGCTACTAAGGACAATGTTAGCATAGTTCGTAAGATCATCGATTAAGAGTATCTTACCTTATTTGACTACCATTCATTTTACCATTTTACAGTTATTTATCACTCTATGTATAAAACACTTCACTAATTCTTTAGTCGCCCCCAGTAGCACAGCGGTATGTCTGCGGACTTACAACGCTCGAATCCGGGTTTCGATACCCATGGTGGGCAGAGTACAGATGGCCCATTGTGTAGCTTTGTGCTTAACTTCAAAAACAGAAATTCATTAGTTCTAAAGTTTTAGCTTCTATACTTAACTTCCATGACATTGTTTTTTGCTGTTTCTAGAGCTGGATAGTGTTACTATAGCAATTAACGTACTGATATAAGAAAAATAATCTGCTATTTTAATACTATCAACTTTATAGTTTTCATTTACATATGTTTTACAAAGGCAGATGGTTTCACTAGATGGACGGTATCACTTTGTTTCTATAGTCGGATAGTCCCGTAGAATTGCCTACAAATATCAACTTGTGTCGTCTTATATTTATATCTTTTATTTATGTATTACATATGTTTCTATAGATGGTTATGACACTAACATGTTTAACTTACTGCTCAGAAGTTTCTATCATACCTAATGTTTAGTTTTTATAAATATTGAACGAGACGGACGATTATGTATTTATTATTTAGTACCCATTTAACGTGGTGTAGTATAGTTTCACCTTCTATAAGCCTCCCAGTGGCACAGCGGTATGTCTGCAGACTTACAACGCCAGAAACCGGGTTTTGATATCCGTGGTGGGCAAAGCACAGATAGCCCATTGTATAGCTTTGTGCTTAATTACAAACAAACCCTTCTATAATTGATTTAAATAACATACGTTTTACACTTATCCTCCTGAAAAGGACGTTTATTTAAACTTCTAAATATCATGCAATAATTTAACATACAAGCTTACGGTTTCACTCATTTGGCCTTATAAATTAAACATACTGTTACGAGAGTGGAAGCATGCGCGCTGGAGTTTCTAGAAGTATCATGACTGTTCCTGGCAACTCTAGTCTTTTCTAGGCGCCCTCTATTT
>NW_013667237.1:250784-255851 GCF_000517525.1 Limulus polyphemus | reverse complement strand
CGCAATAATATCTTATTGAGGTTTCACGATGAGTGAATTAATTATGAATTGATGTAGGTACGATTCGCTTAACCCAACGCTAGCTAGCTTTTTCTTTCACTGATCGCACGCTGATTTTTCCACCTGTGACGTTAGGTAATGTTTTCGTAAAAATACTAATGTCCGATGAGAATCCACTGAGGTTAAATGATATGTAATGTTCGAACTTTGCAAATGTTCCTGGTCAAATATCTTAAGTTTTCCGTTTGATAAGCGTTATAACAATCACAGTTATAGCTTACAAAGTTTATAGCTCACTGATTATAGCAAACTAATAATATATACTTTCCTTTGTTGCATCGCATTGATTATATTTATAGGCATGGAGGCTTTCTTGAAATCTCAGTTTTATGTAACAATACTGAGCTACATTTAAGCGTTTACATACACACATACTGTTGATTCTTACTCTCGAGAATCTTCTACGACTTTGGAGAATAAGCGGGAGTTTCGCAATACATATTTAACAGTATAAGCCTGCATGTTTCTAAATATAAATTTAATCCAAACAAACGTTGATATTAATATATATATATATAATAATAATAAATTCGTTACACCATGCATGCAGAAAAAAAGGGTTTTTGGTCAGATGCCCAGCAGCGGCAAATATTCATTGATCTTGTAAATCTCATAGTGGTCAAGGTCAGGCTCCAACCTGAAATCAAATGAGCTCCCTGTAGCTTTATAGATTTATTTTTATGCTATTAACAGTTTGTTATCAATTTTTCCAAGAAGGATACACCAATATTTCCTTTATCCAAAGGAGCTTCATACAAGAGCTATTTGTGAATGCAAGAATGTGAGCACGTGTTTCCATCTTTGAAGCAGGCTTTGGTCATAGCATCAGTGCTGTCTTATTTTCATCAGGTTGTTATTTCATCTTGGGTACAGATGCCATAGACTGGAGAAGTA
This sequence comes from Limulus polyphemus, assembly GCF_000517525.1. NCBI lineage: Eukaryota > Metazoa > Arthropoda > Merostomata > Xiphosura > Limulidae > Limulus > Limulus polyphemus. The sequence continues at coordinate 254,897 of NW_013667237.1, read as the reverse complement.
GAGCAGTTTTGTCACAGGTACAGAGCAGTATGGAGTGTGTAATTACATGTGTGAGCAACTGCTAACTGCCCCTGAATGCTTATACTGAAAAAAAGAACTGCTTCAAGATGTAGTATTTGTCAAATATTACCCCCACTAATTGTACGAGGGTGCTCACCATTCTAATAGACCATGCATCACTGAAATGACTAATGAACTTCAAAAATCTGTAAAGTAGAGTTACATTTTGAATAAAGTCACTGGAAGAATACAACTTCATTGTGCAAACCGTCTGAATCATCTACATGGAAATGTCAAAACATTATCTCACCAGCCAGGAGCATCTCTCCTAGACCATCAGTAGTACAATAGATAAAAACTGCTTGACAGGTCAATTTCATTTCGTAAAAATATTTCAAAATAGAGATTTTAACATCATATCTTAGAAAAGCAATATTTTATGAGTACCCCATTCATTTTTTTCCTTGCCTTATGAATCCTGTTAAATCTGATATGGTATTTTTACATAATATAAAAGCATGACGTGCATTTAGTATGCCATAAATACTATATCTTTTCTAAGAATGAATTAATGACCTATTAATATCTTTCACGTAATTTCGACGTTCTTCAGCTAGGAAATATTTACTGAAACCCTATCACATGTAACACTCCATGTACAGAAACTTGTTTTTCAGGTTCTTTAGGGGCCAAGATTCTTTTACAGTAGGTGTCTGTGACTTGTTGGCGATAAATGTCAACAACAAACGGACAGCACACAATCCACTTGTTTTAAACTACTATATTCAAAACAAGTCAAACATATGTACAAATATTCATTACACCATTGGTTATCACAGTTGTATCCAGAGTTGTATCAAAGTCCACAAAGGTGGGTTCAATTGCTTCAGAACACCCTTTGACAACACAAGTTATTCATCTTTATCTCTATTATTAAAATATCACTGTGAAACTCACTTTAGGTATTGCCCATTATGGTTAAACTAACAATAACGCAGTCTAACTTCACTCTCACTTACTTATCTGTATCTGTATATATTTATAACAAGCGACAGAAAAATCTAGCCCTCTAGTAGCAACAATAGTAAATATAACGGGAAAAACTTAGAAGCTTCAAGTAAGACGACGTCAACAATATTACGAAAACCTAGTAAAACAATTAAACTGCACACACAACGTAAAACTCATACAGAGTTACGTAACAAAACTTATCATAACTATCGCTTATGAAATAATTAACTTTTAACACTCTTGTTATGAAAAGTAAATAATCATTAAATAAATATTAAATCACAAACTAATAACTCTTCAACTAAACAGTCTTGTATATCCAACATTGTTTCTTCCAATGTTCTATGTTGTAACAAGTTCAGTTAAAACCTTACTATCTGCTTTACCTACAACAAGTAAGCAATAGGTATTTTCCAGTTCCCTATCAAATCAACAGCTAGAAAGGCATAATTTATAAAAGAAGAGTATTTTTATCTGGTAATATCCTTCCCAAAGCTATGGAATCAATTACTAATGTAAACTTTTTCATATATGGTTTCACTGTAAGTCTTTTAAAAAACAACAACAAAACTTAGAACACTTTTCCCCAAAACCCTGGTTCATGCTTTAAAGAAGTACTCCACACAGTAGTTGTGGAGGATGGGGTAGTTCAAACATCTTAGGCAGAAATCTGTAAGCTTTGGGACCATAGAAATATATGGTCATAGACAGCACTTTTACTTCCTGTGAACGATGTCTATAATATTGTTTCACTTCTCTGATTCTCAGAATATCTTGTATCAAAAGTTCCACGACACCAATGTTGGATATACAAAACTGTTTAGTACAGGAGTTATTATTTAGTTTGTTTAGTGATGTAATATCTAATGATTATTTAGTTTTCATAACAAGTGTTAAAAGTTAATTATTTTTGAAGGCGACAGTTATGACAAGTTTCGTTAGGTATCTCGGTAAGAGTTGTACGTTGTGTGTGTAGCTCAGTTGTTGTAAACTGACGTCACATTTCTCGAACCCTCTGTATTTTTCTTGGTTAGGGAGCTTGACTCACAATCTGAGGGTAGCGTGTTCGAATCTCCATCCCACCAAACATGCTAGCCCTTTAAGCCGTGGGAGCATTATAATGTGACGGTCAATCCAACTATTCATTGGTAAAAGAATAGCCCAAGAGTTGGCAGTGGGTAGTGATAACTAGTCGCCTTCCCTCTGCTATTTCAATGCTAAATTAGAAACGACTAGCGTAGATAGCCCTCGTGTAGCTTTGCGCGAAATTCAAAAGAAATCGAACATGTGTTTTTACATTGCCTTAAGTGAGTATTGTTACATCATATGGTTTCGTAGTTTTTAGAAAGTTCTAGGCCTCAGTTGGAAATGTATATATATAGGTGACAAAGCAACCCAAGTGAAGTTCAGTCAGGAAAAGGTTAGTTAGTGACAGAAAACGTGAAGTTATGTGGCGTATGAGTGGTTAGCCTTAACGGGTGATTTCTATAGTGTGTTTCACAGTTGTATTCTTACAATAAAGATAGGAAAATATTGTTGCGTCAGCGAGGTCACGTGACTAGTGTCACGCCACGTTTCTAGAACTATCTTGTTCCTTCATGAATGCCCTAGCATTTACTAGATATATGCTAGTCTGGTATATATATATAAGACGCTCACAACGTGACAACAATGTGTGTAGGTAGTGAGTAATTGAACTGCAGTCAGTAAGTATTGTTGAAGTTAATGTTCGTTGTTAAAACGTTTGTAAAAGAGCGACGGTTGAAAATAAGTGTATCGGTAAAGTTATATTCAGAAAGAATAAACCAGTTTTATTAAGTAAGGACTTGTGTCGCTAAAGTTTCGTCGGAACGAAGTTACGGAAAATCAATTAACAAACGGAGACGTAACAATATTTTGTCTTTTCAATTTTCAAATAATTGAACCAGCCTGTGTGGACTTTTGACGTAAAAGAGAATTATTTATAGCTATGTATACAACTGTGGTAACTCACGGGGTAAACATAAGTGAATTTATCACTAATTATATTGAAAAAATAAAATAATTATACTGAGTTTTATATATAACTGTGATATTCTATAGTATAAAGAATTTTTGTACATACCTTTGACTTGTTTAGAATATATTATTTTAAAACAACTGAACTGTGTGCTGTCAGTTTATTGCTCGAATTTATCACCAACAAGTCACAGACACCTACTGTAAAGAATCCCAACCCATATTCAAAATGCTGGCCTTACATTTACTTTCATTTAAACTTTCTTCTTTCGTTTTTGTGACAGCTCTTCCATGTTGGATATCTTTTTCATTATTTCATCTCCTCAAGCGTTTTCTTGTTTAATTAACCTTTTTTTTTGAAGAAATCATTTAGTAGGGGAACAAGTTACTGAAGGATTCAAAAGGTGTTGTTGAGCATCACCTCCTTCACTGGTTGTGCTGGAACATGGTTCTTCAAAAGAAACCTTAGTATAGGTGTGCATCCAATTATACCTGTAAGTATAGATATAGTTAGTTGTATAGCCAATTACTGAAGAGAATGGAATACTATTCTGAAACTAAACATTAAAAATCAAGTAGCGTCTTTTTTTTTGTAACAGACGTTAAAATTTCATTAAATTTTACAAGTTTGACAATGATGAATCTTACATTTAGAGTGGCCAGTCAGTCAAGTTTCCACAATAAACATTACATTTTCACTAAAAACAAATATAATATCCCACTTCATGCTGAGTTTACTCTTCAAATTTCATCTTCATTGAAGGATTCCTCTTCGATTTCACACTTTGCAGATGAAGGGGGGTGAAGGAAATATTTATGACACAACATCATTTTTCAAGTATAGTTAAGTTGCATTTGGATGTATCTATTAAAATAGATTTTTCTTCTTTTTTCTACAATTTAACTGACCATGATTCTCTATGAAAGTCTTGAAACAATGTATTATTTAATATATTTGTACCGACTTAATATTTAATTCCTTATATACTGTTTTCAGTTATTTCACTATCAAATACTAATGACAATAATTACCGTATTTTTCGGAATATAAGACGCACCCTTATTTTGAAGACAAAGTTTTTTGGAAAAAAAAGCTACAGTCGC
>NW_013667237.1:247910-249819 GCF_000517525.1 Limulus polyphemus | reverse complement strand
AGAGAATTGGCCATTGTTATTGGTACTACTTGATGACCTTCCACAAGTGACCTTCCAATCTTCAAATCCGCTGGCCTTGATGGGTTTTCCACCGCTTCCACAAGCATTGGGCTTCCTTGGGGATGTTCTTTTCTCCTACCCCAAATTATGTTCTCTGACATATTGTAGTTGACGTAAGTGCTGTGACATGCAAATCAACAGATGTAGCAACACTTACGGGAATTTGGCCTTTGTTGTTTCCAAACGTCATTTTATCAAAATTAATTACACACTTCCTCGGTATTAAGTAGTCAAACCTTAGTATGCATTGGTCTTCAATGTCAGCCAAGTATACTTTGTGTCTGTCCTTCATTCCCATGAGCTCAATAGTTACCCACACTGGTCTCCACAACCTTGCATAATGTCCTGTCACACCATAAAACTTCTGTGTGGCTTCTGGTACTCCTTTGTGATCCAGCACCTTGATACTCACTATGATTTGCTGAGATTTAGAATCTATGACAAAGTTGCACTTTTGGCCACCTAGCTTTCCTGTCACGTAGACACTATGTGAGCTTGGCATTTTACACCTAGCTGTTGGGACTTTCATGGTAGGTGTTGGTAGGCATCTTTCAACACGAACCACTACTGGTTTCACCGAAGCTTACTTATTGGTAGTATTCTTCTCACACTGGCTCCTCATATGTCCTTGCTCTCCACAGTTCCAACAACCTTTCTGGACCGTGGCATCTTCCCTGTGTTGAAGTTTCCAGCATTGAGCTTTCTTGTGCCCAGGTTTGTTACAGTGCCAGCAAAGGCCCTCAAACTTCTCTGAAAGCTGCCATTTTCTGGCCTTGAATCCTGATGACTGTACTAACCTTGGTACCTCTGTGCTGGACTTAATGTAAGATTCAAATTCAAGAGCTCTGGCCATTGCATCCTGCATAGTAAAGGGGTGTGCTTGCTTGATTTGTATCTTAAGTTGTGGACTGTCCAAGGCATCTACAAACTGATCCCCCAGCAACAGTTTGAGGACATCGGGTGGTGCAGTTGGGTAGGCCTTGTGTGCCATACTTTCCAAGTCCTGTGCCAACTCTTGCAGGCTCTCTCCTTTAGCACGGACTCTCGTCCTAAACCTAGCCCTGTAGACTTCCGACTGATTTTGAGTTCCATATCTGAGCTCTAGAGCAGCTACCAGTGCTCTATAGTTGTGCATGTCGTCTGCTGACAACTGTCCAAGTATTTCCAGTGGTTGTCCCTTCAAGCTCGTTGATAGCTACACTGCCTTCTGCTCCTCTGTCCATCCATTGATTTTGCCAGGAGCTCAAATTGTGCTTCATATGCTTCCCACGGTGCCTTTCCGTCGAATTTCTGTGGCTTCCTTTGTAATAGATCACCCTTATTGCTGACACTCATGTCTGGAATGTGACTTCTGACAGGACTGAAGACACTCACCTTATGAAGAGTTGCTTGAGAATGTGTCCACTCCAGCAAAGTTGATGTTTGGTCGGGAAATTCGGTTGCCAGTGGATCTGTTAACAGGACGCCCACCTTATGAAGAATTGCCTGAGAATGTGTCGGAGTTTGTGAAAGTGTTATCGGAAAGGATGGATGATATCCACCATCAAGTGCATTCAAACTTGAAAACGTCTGCTGATTCGATGAAGTTAACTTATAATAAGAGATCTACTGAAGTCAACTTTGGACCAGGAGACAAGGTGTGGTTGTATAATCCCAGGAAGACCAAAGGGAAGTCTCCTAAGTTGTCTTCTCCATGGGAAGGCCCATATGACATAGTGGATCGTCTCTCAGACGTGACTTTCCGAATAAAATGTGGTCGGCGAGGTAAACCAAAAGTGGTGCATGCCAACAGGCTTTGGTGTTATCACAGTCCAGGACATTTCAGTTGGAAGTGGAGAACAGAACAAAT
>NW_013667237.1:240121-247022 GCF_000517525.1 Limulus polyphemus | reverse complement strand
AATGTAATGTGTGTGGACAGTGAGTAATTGAACTGCAGTCACAGGGGTATTGTTGAAGTTAACGTTCGTTCGTGATACTGTTTGTTTTAGCGCGAATATTGAGATTAAGTGTATCGCAGAGTTATATTCGGAAAGAATAAACCAGTTTTATTAAGAAAGGACTTGTGTCGCTTAAGTTTCGTCGCAACGAAGTTACAGAAAGTTAATTAACAAACGGAGACGTAACAATATTTACTCTTCTATATTTACCTTTACTATGCATATATTTTAAATATACTAATTCATAGTAATGAATTTACAATATTTTTTCACAGAAAAAATTCAATTTTTCAATGACTAGCTTACAGTGAGAAGCATAATTATTTTACTTTCTCGATTTCTTTCTATGTATTTGCATAACTTGTATTTGCTTGTTTTTGTTTTGCGTGGTGAAGACCAATTTTGTACCGAATATTTTTGCGCAAGTCACATTATCGTACGATATTGGGAAAATGGGGTGAATAGTTCGGTTATAACGTCATAAGTTACGTGAAATATGAACTGTCTTGTGACTAATTTTATAAGGAAGGTATAACGTGTATTATCGTATCACTATCAGACAGTGCTTCTTTTTTCAGGTAATATATATATAGAGATATATATATAAAATAATCACGATACTTATGTTGAAAATCACTTTAGATTAAAAAAAAAAGATTATATTAATTATTAATTTAAATAGAAAAGGGTAACTGTAACGAATAAAACAAACAAATAATATTTGTAAGTTGCACTTGTAAGTTGTAGTACTAGTAGTATGACTATGAGATTAAGGAAGAGGGATCTTAGTTCAAGGTTAATATTACACTTACAGGTACTCGTAAATTATAATTGGATGTAAAAACGTGCTTTTCGAGTCCAGTTAATGTAATGTATTTACTGCTCGATGAAAATAATCACACTCAGTGTTACGTCAGGTATACTGATTTGATGAGTAGTGTGATTGGGCGTAATTTTTTACGTTAGTTAGCGAGTTGTGGAGCTTAATCTGAAATTGCAACCAATAGTACTTAGTATAGTAAGGGTTTTAAATCAAAGTTAAAGTGAGTGTGACAACGTAAAGTTTAAGTTTTCGGCAATAATAATATAGACACAAAGCTGTTAAAGGTAAAAACCTAGTAACAATTATGATTTTTTTTATAATTTGAAATTAAATAATGAATTAACAGTGGAAAGACTGAGTAGGAAATAATAAGTAATACTAATATTATTGCTAGGTTATTAGTATTATTTGAAATGTTATTAACTGAAGCTAGGTAGTAACTAACTTGATCTTGAAAAAACGTCCTAAGGTTGATTCAGGTTAATCACATTTAAATTTTCATTTGTAATATAAAACTCAACAACTTTAATAACAGTCTAGTCTAGGAAGTAGGGATGATTATTCTGTTTGAAATTAAGTTAAAAGAACAAGCATAATCTTTTAATGGAAGTATATTTTTATCTTTGATTAGTTTTATTATAAAATGTAAATGGATCTTTTATGACTGAATGAAAGTTAGAATACTTGTTAATGAATAAGGTTTTCCAAACATAAAGACTTGTGCTCATTTTAATTGTAGTGAGAGTATAGAGACGTGTATGAACTGAAGTGAAAAAAAGGTATTGCATGACAATTAAAATATGAAAAGAAATACATGCAGTACCTAAGATAGAAAATATTTAGATCTTAGACAATGAATGTTACAGTAGTTTTATTTCTCATTTTCTGCTGTAAGAAAATGCATACTCCACTCATTACTACGTGTACTTTCTCTTCAAAATGAATGTGGTGAAAAGTTTTGATATTATTATTCTAGATTTTAAAAAGAGAGAAAAAGGTGTGAGTATCAGATAATTTTGTTTAGATATTTTTGTAATTAGACCAAATCTAACTGGCTGCTCTTAACTTCTGATTTTGAAAAGTTTTTGTAAGTCTGTGTTTATTATGGGTTTTTCTCTGATGATGTAAACATGGTGAAGTATTGCCTACACATATAAAGTTTACATTCCCACTTTTACTTTTAGCAGTTTGAATTAAAGGTGAAAGAAAGCAGTTAAGTTTATCAAGGTCACCTTTTCTCTTAGCTGTAACAATTAAATTTTAAGATTGTTAGAATGGATGATTTGCTTTCTCACTTTGTCAGTGTTTTCTACTGTTCATGGCACCATAAAGTTTTAAGAATAATAACTTACTACTTGTTACTTGTTTATTGACATATTAAACTTTCTTAAATTAACTACAACTACCACATATGAATGCAACCTGTTCCAAAGATCACCTACCTTGTTAGAGAAATAAAGCTGTTTTAGCTGAAGATGACTCCTATCCTGACAATTTATATTTATGTCCCATAGTCTTACCATTCTCACTATTAAATATGAAAAAAGATGAAGCATCAACACTATATATCAATTCCCTTAACAATATTAAACACCTCAATCAGATCTCTCTTAATTTTTTTTGAAGAGTAAACAATTTCACACATCTTAATCTGTCCTTAACCTTTCTATCCCAGGTATCATTCTAGTAGCCTTTCTTTGAACCCTTCCCAACAGTTCAGTGCCCTTTCTAAGGTAATGAGGCCAAGATAGAACACAGTACTCCAAATGCGGCCTAACCAATGACATTATAACCTCTTTAGACTTTTATTCAATAATTCTGTAGATACAATCTAAAATCCTATTTGCCTTGCCACTAGCAACAGCTCATTGCTTGGATGGCTTAAGGGACTGATTGAACCAAGACACCACGATCTTATTCCTCCGTAATGCTATTAAGACTATTTCCATCAACATTATACTCATAATTCAAATTGTGATATCACACCTATGTTACATTTCATTTATTACTAAAAGTCATCTGCTGTTTATTCATCCAAGCCACTAAATAATCCAGATCCTTTTGTAAAGCAGTAGCATCCTTCTCACAGCCAGCAACACCCAAAACTTTGTTTTCATCAGCAGATTGAAATCTATTGATCATTCCTTCATCTATGTCAGTGGTATAAATCAAAAAGCAAAGGTCGTAACTCTGATTCCTGAGATACCCATTCGTGATCTTAATCCAGTTTCACTGATTAACATTTATAACAACCTTTTGTAAAGCAGTAGCATCCTTCTCACAGCCAGCAACACCCAAAACTTTGTTTTCATCAGCAGATTGAAATCTATTGATCATTCCTTCATCTATGTCAGTGGTATAAATCAAAAAGCAAAGGTCGTAACTCTGATTCCTGAGATACCCATTCGTGATCTTAATCCAGTTTCACTGATTAACATTTATAACAACCCTCGGTTTTCTTCTATATAGCCAGTTTGCTATCCAATGAGTCAATTTATCCCCCACACCTACAGAGATAACTTTTATAACAAACTTTGTCAATTATTTTATGAAAATCCAGATACCAATTCCACACCTGCACCCTCATTTATATATAAACAATAACATCTTCAAAGAATGTTAAAAATTTAGTAAGGCAAGATTTTCCCTTAGTGAAACAATGCCGACTATCTAACAAAATTATTTATTTGTTAAATGAGTTTGCAAAGCATCTTTTATTAGACTTCAAAATCTTTTCCTATCTCTGACTTAAGACCATCAGGCCTATAATTACAAGAACAATTTTTAGCCACAACATAGTGGCTCATAGAATGGCTCAGAGTATTTTTGAAGTACAAACTTTTAGCTCATAGCTCCATCATCTCTTGACCAAGATCTAATTTATTGATGTATTTTACCATACCCAAGGTCTTATAGATTAATTTAATGTAATCCTGCATAAAAGAATTTCAATTTGAGGGTAGGCTGGTAGAGATCCTGATGAGTAATAAAATAGAATCGGGTATATGTACGCCCCATGCTTGGTAATGCTGTCACACAAAAACAGAGCTAATGAAAAGAAAAAAAAGGTCTCGTGGATTAATTTACTCTAATCCTGCCTAAATGAATTTCAAGTGCAGCAGCTGTTGAGGGTTCCTTCTTGGTGTTCAAGGACTTGGAAAAATTCTAGCAATTGGCTCATGTATACAATCCTAAGCTCTTTCAAAACCTTTGCATAAATATTATCTGGCCCATGAGCTTTATCATTCTCTAAACTTTTCAACTTTTTTTCACAATCTCAGAATTAATATGATCATCTTCTTTACTCTTGTTTCCATTTAGCAACTATTCAGGATGAGGGATATTGCTTAAATCTTTATTAGTAAAAACTGAAGAAAAATTAGAATTTAATAATCCTCTGAACCCTTCCCAATAATTATTAAGTGTCTTTTTTGAAGGTAAGGAGCCCAAGACTGAACATAATACAGGTCTAGCATAGCCTGGTAGTAAAGGTGCTTAACTCACAATCTGAGGATCTCGGGTTCAAATCCCTGTCACTGAAAATGCTTGCCATTTCAGCCATGTTAGCATTATAATGTGACAGTCGATCCCAATATTCATTAGTAAATGAGTGGCACATGACTTGGTGATGGATGGTGTTGACCAGCTGCTTTCCTCTACTCTATCACTGCTAAATTAGGGAGAGGTAATGTAGATAGCCCTCATGTAGCTTTGCACGAAATTCAAACAAACCAAACTGAACACAGTAATCCAAATATGACCTAACCAATGAATTATAGCCATCCCATAATCATGAGATTAGGAGATTGATGGGTTATTAAATTTTATCAGACTTCCTGTATCATTTCTCAAAGGCTCTACTTCTATCCTACATTTTGCTTACCCTTAATGTATTTGAAGAAATTCTTACTATTAATTTTTACATTTGTAGTCAACTTTATTCATATGGTTTTTTTTATTACCTGATTTCTTGTTTGACCAACTCTCTTGATCTTTTGTCATTTTTCAAATCTCCTATAATCGCAGTCAGTTTAAACTTATAATGCTTTTCTTTGATATTATTCATAAAACCCTTTGTGAGCCAACTGGTTTTGTAATTGTAGCCATATATTTTTGTTTATAAGGAACATGTTTATCTCGAATATTTAAGAATTTATATAAAAAAATATTCCATGTTTGATCAGCATCTCCAACTAATTCAGTTTCCCAGTTTACAGCAGATAATTCTTGTCTTCAGAATTGGCTTTTTTTTTAAATTTGGAACTAAAATCTCATTATTTATTATCACCATGTACACTAAAACAGCAAATCTAATTAAGCAATGATAACTTGCACCAAATCTCTATCCTATCAACCATTTCTTTATTAGATGTTAACAATAATTCTAAAATAGCATTGTTCCTAGCAGGTTCCCTAACAAATTGTTGATAAAACCAATCCTGAACAGTTTCTAAAAACCTGTTTCTCTCTTGATTTAACTCTAACATTTCCCAGTCTATATCCCATAATTATAACCTCATCAAGAGTTGAATTTTTTATCTTGCTGCAGAGTTTCTCATTGATTTCATCAGTTTCACCCAGTGGTTTTTAACAAATTTCAACTGTAAGCCTTTTCCCCTTTTAACTACTAACAGAAACCCAAATAAATTCGACTTCATTATTATTAGCTGTGATATCATCAACTTGAACAGACTGTAACTTACATTTTTCATATAAAATCCACTCTTTCCCTCCCTTTTTAAGTACTCTATCCTTACTAATCTATAACACCTATTTCAAAAAATTCTTGTCATCAAAACTGTCTACATGAAGCCAGGTATCAGTTATTCTCATTATATCAAAATCTTCTGTTCTATCCAGTGCTCTAGAGTCATCTATTTTATTTCTTATACTTCTAGCATTACAATAATAATAAACTACTGTTATACCTTGTTCTCAAACTATATCCCTTTCTATTTATTTTTCTTTCATTAGTTTGGCTCTAGTTTAAAGTTTGTCTTAGAGTTAAGTTAATAGCCCTTGCAAATAAGCCAGCCCCTTTCTTATTTAAATACAAGTAATATAAGATTTTGTAAATGTAAAATGATGTAGGGATAGCAGTGCCAAAAAGAATCCAAACAAGAATATAGGGATGATACAACTATACATAGATCATTTCTACCTGACTTTCAATATTAAAATTTAATCTTGCACTGTAAAATGCATAAGTACAAAATAGTTATGAGGTCAGTCAGTCCGACTGAAGTCGTAGCAAGAGTCTGTAATAGTTTCACGTCGTAAGCTGTTAGTTGCACTACATTAATACCTACCATGACATGACCATGATATTATGATAAACTACATACCAATAGTCAGGAATATATAACCTCGAATTGCAGTAATAGTAAAGTCAAGTATGCTTTTTACAGTGTAACATTAAATTTTAGTATTGAAAGTCATGTAGGGATGATTTATGTATAGTTGTATCATTCTTATATTCTTGTTTGCATTTTTTTTGACACTGCCATTCCTAACCTACTTATAATAATTTTATCCTGACAGCTAAGTCTTGGCAGTATCCCTGACAAAAGTTATTATGGCTTTTTGTTTTGTGAATACCTTTGTTAATGCATCGTACGTAACAATAAGCTATTCTGATGTACCCTTCTCTACATCATTGGCCCTTATGTGCACTACACAGACTGTATAACTGCTGGCACCATCTACTATATTACTTGCTCTTTCGGTTATATCTGCCTCTGTTCCTGGATAACATAATCTAATTCTCACTCCCAATTTACCCCACATACTATCCTATTCATGTTCCATACTAAAGAATCTCTTATAACAATAACCTCCTTGTGGTTTTCATTTCCATCCCCATCTGTCTCTTTTGTTATCCTTTCCTGCTCAAGTTCATCATCTGTGCAAGCTAAAAGCTGAAATCTGTTACTTAACCATGTCGAGACTGGTCACAGGAGAAAGGCCATGTCATCTTGTTTGTTGACTTGCATTCAAAATTTTATTGAACTACTATTTCATGAATTTATGTCAATAAGT
>NW_013667237.1:233697-240015 GCF_000517525.1 Limulus polyphemus | reverse complement strand
TTTGATATCAAACTGTAGATTATAATTCAGATTTTAGAACTATACATTACTCAATTTCTTAATTTGAAAGTAAATTAAAAAAAAAGATTAACATCGATTTTTGTGTCACATGGTATGTTTAATGCAGCACTGGTTCAAATCAGATGTTTGTGAAGTCAAAATATTAAGTCCACAGTTTTGTACGAATTAGAAACCCAAATTACAGATATTTACAAGCTAAAATATAAAATAAGAAGGTCTTATCTTTTCTATTTGCTAAGATATTGCTCACTATTGGCCCTGTTTGTACTGCTTTTAACTAAGTAAAAGTCATGATTAGCCACTGTATCCCTTGCAAGCAAAAACATAATTCCCACTTTAAATTTTATCGCCATTTATCACAGTTTACCTTTTCCTTCACTCATAGCCTTTACCCTTTTTAGAACAGCATCCATTATTATCTCCAACATACAAATTATATAACTATGCATGTCAGCCTCGATTTTTTAAAATAAAAACCCACTCCTTGCACCTATTGCACATAATAAATTGTGAGTGCTTAACACTTACACTACAACTAACCATTTTAACCTGAGAATGAATAATCAACACTAAATACATTTAGCCTATTGATAACACTGCTAAGCCTAATGTTAGAGTTAAATATATTGTGCTAGTATTTTATCACTACCTTAACTTCTTACTAAAGTAATTAAGTTTATCTTTAAAACAAGAAGTGATAAATAACTAGTCCTTAGATTAAAGTTATGTAGTAATACAGTTTATTTAGCCTGTTTTATAGCTAAAACAAGCTTAAATTATAGGTAAAGTTAATGTTACTCTTGCTAAGTCAAAACTTAGATTAAATAGTATTAAAATGTAGATAAATGTAACAACAAATCCTCTATTAACCAATGCTTATATCATTAATTATCAACGTCAATACCACAGCTATGACGTACAACATATTTCTAGTTACATGCAGCTAAGTGCTAATTTAAACAACTGACTAATGTATTAATTTCTGAGCAGCTATCAAATCATAATAATAATAAAACAGTAATTTAAACTTTTAAGTTGAACAGATTCTCCTTCTTACGTAACACTGGTATAAACTCTTATTTCAATTTAATGTTTATAACTTTATCTTCCTATAACCCAGTACTAGTAGTTATATAAAAACTAAAAAAGAAAAATGCCTAACAGTCTTGTATTAAGCCTAATGTCATAACTTTACTCTTAGCTGTACCTGTAGTAATAAAATCTAAAGGTGCCCAATCCTAACTAAACAACCATACAGTAAAATATCAACTTCAGTGTTTAAAACTATTGTGGCCAATGGTTGCCTGTAGGGATCACTTGTTTTAAACATTTTTACCACTATATAATAGTGTGTTGTGTCAGTTGGCACTATAATGACGTCACATAAGATACGTTTAACATTACTATTTGTACTGTTGTGAAATCAATAAAACATGTGTATGCCATGAATCATAGCATGACATATGAACTTTAAATGCAAGAAATAAAAATGTTTGTTACTTTTAATTTTGGTTTTATTTACTCCTGAAACAGAACATTTTCAGGGACCCTGTGGAAGTACATCCAGTATTTATGTTCTCTAGAAGAATGCTATAATCTACAACTACAATAACTTCTTTTTCTCAGAGTTCAAAGCTTCCATTTAGTGCCAATTACTTTTTTGTTAAAAAATCCACTCCACACACATGCTAGTAAAAATATCAAGATATAACAGGCCTCAATTTCATCCAATACCCTTGCATATTAATACAGTACCCATGTATACTATATAAAGTACAAAATGTCTTGCAGTGTTTGAAGTATATTTACCCATAGTGACAGAAACTGTTGCTTATGTAATGTGCATTAGATCAACCCAAATGGTGTAGTTGAGATGGGCTTGGCAACTGATACTCATAAACTGACAAGATCGCTAATTTTTGGATGACCAATGAACCAGTCTGTTTACTGGCAATAAAGGATTTAGTTTTTTATATTTTTAAGTTTTCTTTAGTGTAATTTTCAGCCAACACTGCTTGTATAGCACATATGGCTTCAGATTGCTATAATGAGCTATAATCAATGTAATTAATCCAGTGATTTAATATAGAGGAATGAAAAGTAAGTTATGTTTACTCATAAACTGTCTAAAGTGATCCTGTCAAACTGTTTTATACACAAGCCTTCATTAGATTTTCTATTGCATAGGTTATGGAATCATATTTATCTTGTGTATGGCAGAACTACTCATGAAGGGCAAAGTTTGGGTGATGTGTATGCAGAGATAGTTTTTGTTATGTGTAGTAAGTTATATTTAATGTATATTTTTATATGTGTGTTTGTGTAGTGCAACTTTCATTTAACCAGTTTATATGTTTAAGTATCTTATTTTTCTACAGATTAATCCACTGTCATAACTTGTATAAGAGAAGAGTTAAAACGTTTTTCATAAAATGATTTAATATGCCACATCTAAACAATGAAAAGAAACTGGATTAATTTCTATTAACAACTGCTCACGTGCTCTAATAAGCATATTAGAGCAAGTATATATAGTATTTTAGGACTAAATTTATTAAGTTGAAATATAGAATGAACAAAACTGCCACTAAAGAAAGAGAATGTATGATAAGAATTGGAATTATTGTTTTGTAAGTTTAAGTCTTTTGTAAATTATTTAGAATTAGTAATTATAATAATTAAGTGTAACTAAATGTGTTTATCTTTAGTTGAGGTACTAGTAATTAATAATATGAATATTAGTTAAAAGGGGATTCTAGTATTAGACTTGCATACAATGTAATATATAAACTGAAATATTTACTAATATTGAGTATTTAGAATAGTTCAGGGATGAGTAGGATATAGTTTATAAGGTTTGATAGGTACCAGAATTGGGAAAGGTTGTGGGCTTGATTACAATTTTCAGGTGGCTTGGAAAGATACAATGTTCTATACACTTGTGGAGCGTGAGGATTACATTATAGCTAGCTTTGGGGGAAGATTGCTCTATGAAGAGAAAACAGGAGATTAGGAAATCAAGGAAGTATAGCAGGAATAGGTAGAGTTAAAGGTTGCTTGTGGAGATGGTGAGGAGGAGTGTGCTAGGTTTATAAGGGTGCATAGTGCAGTAGTAAAAAGATAGGGCTATAGAAGGAAGTTCAGTTAGCAATGAAAAATTGCATAATGAGATCAGGTTGTTATTTGTAATGATGCTTAAACAATAATTACATGAGTCTTTAATTTTTAACACAGTCATTGTCTTGTATGGAGTCAAATGGTGAGGGAGAGAGGTTTCTTGGAGCGAGTCATTCTGCACCAAATGATCAGTCAACCAGAGTGGATGTAATTTTTGATTTATTGTTAACTACTAATGAAGATGTGGTTGCAAGAGTGGAAGTGTGCAAAAATTTTGGGAAAAGTGATCATTGCATAATTAGGTTTGTTTTTATTGCTTTTTGAGATAAAAAGTCTGGATGTCTATTTTGAGGCCAAGACAGAAGATCTTTTATTCCTTATTGGGGATAATGAGTTAAATGGTGATGTGAGACATATCAAAAGGAAAAATTTGAAAGTAAATTGCTTATAATTCAAGATGGGCAGTTTCCCAAAAAGAATAACAGGGTGATCAAAAAATCAAGGATAAATACCCTAAGTTTAAGAAGTTTAAACGGTTGGGTTGGAAGGTGTACAAAACTATAGAAAATCTAGGAGTTGGTTTAAAAAAGAAAAGAAATTAGGAAGTCCAAAAACCTTTATGTGAAACAGTTGACTGATAATGTTAAAACTAACAGAAACATTATTTTTTTAAGTATGTTAAAGATTTGAAAATGGGAATTAAACCCATAAAGGATCCTGATGGCAAGGTTTTTGTTAAAAATCATAAGATGACTGGGCTTTTGAATGTTTCCTTTTCATCTGTTTTTATAAGAGCATGCTAGCATTATTCATAAATTTGAACATTTATTAAGAAATATTAGAATTAACCTGAATTAGGTTAATCATATGGTGTAAAAGAAAGTTTGAGAAATTAAAAGTTAAATACCAGGACCAGACATTGTTTTCCAAGGGTCATAGATTAGATATTTGAGCCTCTTTTTCATTTTTGGTAGCTTAATAAGTAGTTAGAAGTCGAGAGTTTCTAATGTGATTTCTGTTTTTATGGAAGGTGAAGAGAGTTATACCAGAAATTATAGACCAGTCACTATTACTTCAGTAGTTGGAAACATTCTAGAGAATCTGATAAAAGCTTTCCAAAATCATCCAGTGAAATATAGTATCATCCAAAAACAAAATTAAACATGGGTTAATTGAAAGCAAATCTTTTCATACTGATCTGTGAACTATTTTGGGTTTCCTTATCTAAGAAAATGTGTTGACTTATTGGAGATGTTTCACGGGAGGGTTACTAGGATGATTCTGGGGGATGGAGGATTTTTTGTTTTTCAAGTATAGTTTAAGATCTCCCTTTTCTTTTGAGAAAAGAAGGGTTAGAGGTGGTCATATTGAAATTAACAAGATTACATGAGATACCAGCAAGATAAAGACTTTAATTTCTTAATGCTATATTCTGAAAAAAATAGGATTAGAGGACAAATATTTAATACTCAGAAAAGACAGGCTAGGCACAATTTAAATTTTATTTTCTAAGAGGGTGATTGACTTATGGAATGAGTTTCACCAAAGATGTCATGGGAGCATTATCCTGTGATAGTGAATTCCTTTATTTGTTGCTTGAGAGTAGCCCAAGTGTTGGCTATGGGTGGTCTATAAAAGTTAGGGGCAGCTGGCATAGATAACCTTTGAATAGATTTGCATGACATTCAACAAAAACAAACAAAATGGAATGAGTTTCAATGAGAAGTAGTGGGGACTGCCAGTTGAAAATAAAGAATGGGTTTAGATTTTAGCTGATCTCGAATGTATCTTTTGAATAATTTTTATTATTATCTTACCTAATCTAATCTTATCTAACTTCATACATTTCTAATTTTGACATGTTAGCTACTTTTAGAATATTAGATAAATAATACACATGAAAAACAAGAAGTACAAGATTATTGAAAAATTTTAATTTAAAAGGGGGAATAGGGATCTTCAAAAAATTACTGAAACAAGACAGGTAGCTTAAAGGAAACATGCAATAGCAAAAAAATTATAAACAAACAAGCTTAAGGTTTGAGACATAGCATTGACTGTATTTCTTAAAGCTACAAATCGATCTTTTAATTTAATGTCTAAGAACTGTAATATTTAGAAGAGTCAAAATAGGGATTTGTAGCTTGAGGAAATAATGACATCACAAACCTTGTTTGTTTACTTTTTTGTGTCAGTTTTTATAGGGCCAGATTCTCTACAGTAGGTGTCTGTGATTTCTTGGCAATAAATTTCAACAATAAACTGACAGCACATATTCCACTTGTTTCAAAATAATATATTCAAAACAAGTCAAACATATGTACAAAAAAATTTGTTACACTATTGGTTATCATAATAATATCCAAGAGCTTTAATTAATTATCTTCTTTTCATCAAATTCCACACAGGCAGGTTCAGTTATTTAAGAACACTCTTTGACAAGACAAGTTATTCTTCTTTCTCTCTGTTATTACAATACAAGCTGTGATACTTTCACTTTAGAAATTGCCACTATATGCTTTTTCTGACTAAACTCACAATCACATAGTCTAACTTCACTTTTTTTTTCTTCTTCCACTAACTTGGTCGCCTATATATATATATATTGCCTGACTGAGTCCCAGTGCTTTCTACAAACTATGAAGTAACAATATGATGTTATGATGTAACAATACTCACTTATAGCAACAAGAAAAGTTCAGAGGTTTGAGTAGTATGATATTAATTCACAACAATTGATCTACATAACAAATGATTATTAAACAGTTATATAAGCAAATTTGCCATAACTCTCACTGAAAAAAAAACAAAAAACTTACTCTAATGCTCACACAATATAAACTAAATAATACTCTCGTATTAAACTGAAAATGAATAGTCATGTATATCTAACAATGTCTACCATGGACATAATCTGTATAATAGCAATAATGTCCTATTTGAAGCAATTTAGTTTAATGAAATATATAGTTGGTGTATGATGTTCTCTTGGGAAACAATGATGATATCTGAATTTGCTTTATGCAGATTTGATGGTTATTGCTCCTGATATCATTGCCACTATGTTATCATTGATGGTGGTACTGCATGTATGATCACTATGATGCACTGTGATCAACATTCCCACATGTTATGCATATACTTTTAAAATATATATATATATATATATATATATATATA
>NW_013667237.1:225216-233364 GCF_000517525.1 Limulus polyphemus | reverse complement strand
TAAAGCCATGTGAAATTTTCAAGTTGTATAGATGCATGCATATATATTGAATGCAAATATAAGATGTGTCATAATATAAAAGGATATGTATACAAATAAGCATTTTTAATATTTCTTATAGTTGTTATATCTCCCCCTTTTCTCCTCTCCACTGACCATAGTAAGGCTGGTCACGGTTTTGCTGCAGCTGGCCAGATTTACTCTTTGAGTAATATTCTGCACACTGTACAAGGTTGAAAATGTGTTAATTAACAGTCATGAATTGATTATATTAATATACCTTTTCCCCTCCATTCTGATGGAGTTTAGGTCGTGACACTTCTACAACCCTCTTCCACTATGATGACCCTAAACTTTGGTGGGCTGTTGTTGCTGCATATTTTATCTGAAACTAAATATTTTCTAAATAAAATTTACATTTACAAAATTTCCACTTCACTTTTGTCTAGAATCACCATAATTTTTCCCATCTCCTATGGCATGACTTTTGCCGCTCCTTTTTGTCAGCTTCAAGAATGGCTACTCTATTTGCAGTATCCATAAAATTTGCAGTTGCACATTGCTGGCTGTAATTCACCACTTACCATCAGCCATCACTGTGATTGTCAATCTGATGCTCGAAACTGAGCTTGATGCTATTTTGAAACAATAGCTTAAAGATTTCTCTTATACGAGACAGCCTAGACGTTTGTGTAATGTTTTAGATTTTTGTGTAGTGTTTTAGACATTTGTGTAACATGGCCAAAATTGACCATGCAGTGGTTAAAAAAAAACACCTGTTATCCTGTTAGCAACATTGTGTCTGAAAGGGCAGGAACCCTATACATAAACAAATGATACATGACATCAAATACAGTTGCAACAGTAAGTTAATAATCACTATGGTATAGGTGTTGTGCCTGCCATATGGACATTAAATTACATTCATGGCCTGTACACATCTATATGAGTATGTGTGTAGTAGATTATGAGTCTCCATGTAAACCACAGACTACAGTAAAATGATAAGGTGTCAGTGGTTATACAGCTGCTGTTATTTGCTAGGTAGTGAAATACTCTTAAAAAACTGTCTACACAATGAGCAATGATGTGTTTAGTAATATTGCCCAGGTTTTATTACAATACTCACAGCCATTTTTACTTTAGGCTAGCAGAACATTATTAGATAATAATAATATAACATATGGGCGATCCCTATTATGAACCACTACCATGGTTCATGATAGTACTCAGTTTTAAAAATTTCACAAACCATTCTTTTTCCTCTTTTCCTTCACTTCAAGCACTGATTTTACTTCTGCTCAAGTATGAGTGTATATGGACAGCCTTGAAGGATCAAATAGTACTTTATTTGTACATTGTTTAAAAATTAAAGGATATTTTTGTTTGAAACAGGTGGGAAAAAAGCATAGATGAAATAATTAAACACAAGTTTTGTAGTTTAATTGTTGCATTAAGGTATGCTAGTTTGCGTATTTTATTGATATGTTTGATTGACATTTCTTTCTTTTAAGTTTTTTTTTAAAGTTCACCTATACCCCCTACTAAAGGATTTTGCTATTTTTTGGGGGAGGGGGTATATGTAATTGTTTTTTTGAATTTCCTGTAATTTGTATTTTTCCAGAAAAGAAAGCTTTGACAACAAATTGGTGTTATTTATGTTATTTATTTGGTTAATAAACTTATACATACATAACTCGTATCTTGCAAAATATCATATTGCAAAGTAAAGATGAGTTTTAAACCAAAGTAGACATAATAACAGAATAACACTCTGTACCACTCTGTAGTGTACTATATAACTTTTTTGTTAGATAGTGGATAGTCACAGTTTCAGTACATATTTACCTCCACTGACACTTGTAGCTATTACTTGACTTCCAAGGTTTCTTTTTTTGCCAATCTAAGCATTAATCTGATTTTTTTCTTGCTTGCTCCAATCTTTTATACCCCACTCAATTTCCCTTGGTAATATTTGTGTTGGGATACTCTCCACCTACATCAGTGCACCTTCTATCCTGGTACTGTATATAAGCACTTCATTCAGATAATTTTATTACTTTTTCTCGAAAAAGCATCACTAGCAGGTTCCCACTATTATGATCATTCAGAGATACTTTGAAGATTATCATGTTATCTTGTTGATTTTTGTAATAATAATTCGAAAAAAAACATTCTTCAGATTGGCAAGTCAATTATGCATGAATTCCCAGATTATTATTTCTGGCATTATTCCCACCTCTGATATTTAGTGTCACACAACAATTGGGGGTAGGGAGGCACTCTCAGTTGAGACTGTCAGTATTCTTATTTGTAGCAAGATGGATACATGTATTCATATCTGTGGTGGTCCTCTGAGGGCTCTGAGGCTGCAATTGAAGGCAAGCCTCAACATTTTGGAGGGACTTTAGATTTGCTTTTTCCTGTGCCTTCTCTTAGTCTGTTGGATTTTCAGCCTCCCTGTGGACAGTGGTAAGTTTATGGACTTGCAGCGTTCGGGGTTCAGGGATTGATTCCCTATGGTGGATGCTTCAGATGGCCCGAAGTAGCTATGCTTTAACAAAAAATGTACTTTACCTCAAGAAATGCTGTTCCAATCAATGGTAATCAACACAGTCTTTATATGACTTATGAAAAATAAAAGGAAGCCACTTTGGGAAAAGCTACCTCTGATTTGTTTTTCTTCTGTTGGTTCTTTCAGTGTGTGCTATTTTGGGCTTTTTCCTGGTTGCTTTTGAACCTGCAACTTACTTGATGACTGAAAGGTCTGAGAACAGATTTTTAATTTTTTTTTCTCCATACACAGATACTATGGTTCATACTGAAAGGTTTATTCCATAGTTATATAAAGGGACAGTTAGACCTTATCTGAAATGTTCTTGGAACTTTGTGCTTTAGCCTACCACCACCAGGTGGAGGCATTTTTCCAACTCTCAAATAATACATCTGCTCCTCTAATTTCAGGTTTTTAAAAAAAGAGTTTGTAGTTCACCTGTATAGATTTATGTCCCCTGATGGGACAGAGTAAGTCTGTGGACTTACAACTCAAATTCAACATTTTGTTTCCTTTCATTTCACTTTGTTAGGAGACTCACAGGATCACCAGTTTCTTTAAGGTCGAGCCGGATTTATTGTTAGCATGCACAGATGTTCAATTTTTGGCTTCTTCTTTTTTCCTGGTGGGTGTTGGAGTCTCAGATTTCATTGGCTCCCACAGGGAGGTCATAGTTCTGCCCCTATTTGTGAGTACTGATCCCTGACATCAGATCCTTGGTACATTAGTACTCAGAATAGATTCTGTCTATATCCACGGCTTCCACTGCTTAGTTGGATTGCCAGAAGTATCGGTACTTATTGTATACCTTCAGGGAATATGGGGGCTTTGTTCCAAGAATTTCATGATGTGTGGTAAACTTAATCATGGGTCCAGGAGCTCTGCAGGTCCTTGGGTCACAATTGGTCATTCAGTTCACATCTTCCCCACATTTATCCACCCAATCTAGGGTTATCAGAGTTTGGTTGGTCTGGGGGTAGTGAGAGAGTCGGGCTAGTTCGTCAGAGTTTTATTCCTGTCAGTTGTTGGGCCTATGCATACAGGAGATTGGTGTCCAGTCATCAATCTTCCTTGTCTATATCAATGCCTAGATTCTCCAAGGTTCACAAGTTACTCATTCCTCAATCTGTGTTGATTTTGTTACTGGGATTGTAGATGTCTAATATGGTTGTAGTCAGCTCCTATCTGCACTTTGCCTTAATGGTGAAGTTTCACCACTCTCAGTGTTTATGGTGCACAAGGGTCAAGTACTGCTATTCTGGGTTTTTCCCTTCTGACTCGCGTAGGCTTCACGTGGGTTCTGCCATATCGTATGAGTTTTTTCTCGTTCCCTTCATTCCATCTTGCTGTGCACACACCATTCCATGGATGGCTGGTTACTGCTGGCACCATTTCATCCTGATTCTACTTTCAGATACAATCCAGGTATGTTTCCCTTTCAGGGCTGCAACATCTATTTTTGCTCCAATTCAGTATGTCATCAGTCTGGATATTTTTTATTTTTCATCTCATCTCTCAGTCGGGCTCAGCTGTCTCTCATCCTGTTCAATGTTATAGAATAGGATGCCACACTTTTACTCACCTCTCCTTTTCCCATTGCGTGGATGGTTCTTTCTCTTCTGGGAATGTCTGCATCACTCTATTCCTTCATGTCTTTGGAACAAGAACACAAGGGATCCTTTTATTGGTATTTAAGTGATCAAGGATCACACGCATCTGTTTACTGATTTACCCAGTTTCCTTAGTCTGGACCATTCTTCGATCTTGAGGAGTGGTTAAGTTAGGACACCTCATCCAAAGTTCCATTTTCTTCAAGGACGCCTTGCTTTAGGGATGGGTGCATATACCAACAGTCAAGAATTTCAGAGTCTATGCATGGACAACGAGGATTCCCTATACAATGTTTTCATCCTTCTTGCTCTTCAACAGGCAAGGCTTCATGGTCTGGGCTTTTTAAGGGGTGAACTGTTGTTTCACTCTGACTATTCTGTGGTGGTGTCTTATATTTATCAGCAAGGAGGCATGTGGTCTAGGGCTCCTTATTTTCAAATTTTGGACCTCCTTTCTTGGGACTAGTCCTATCTTATCACCCTTCTAGCTTACCATGTTCCATGGGTGATGCTTGTGGTAGCAGGTCCATTGCTTCAGTCCAAACAGATTCTCCCAACAGAACAGATGTTGCATTGCAAGGTTCTGTTGGATTAGCTCTCATTTTGCAATGGTAATTGGTGGGTTGGCCTCTCATTGGATCACCCAATTACTGGCAATCTGGTCTCCAGCACATTATATTTCAGCTTTGGCAATAGCTGTTTTCCATCTGGACAGGATGGGATTACTGCTCTAAACCTTCTCTCCACTTCATATGTTACCCAGGGTATGAAATATGATTGTTCCAACCCATTGTCAGATCCTGTTGATAGCATCAGATTGGCTGCTGCACCTGGTTTCTGCTTCTGCTGTCCCTTCCAATAGGTCCAACTCTTCCACTTTTTATGCTCTTGCTGTGAAGGCTGCTATGATCTGGCATGGTACACCTGGCTATCCAGAAGCTCAGACTTCTGGCATAGAGGTTATGCTGTCTTTCATAAGGCATTGAGGTTTAATTTTTTAAAGTTGACATGTTTCTAAGTTTCTGCTTAGTCCAAAAGACACTTTTATCAATGGTAATGACATTCACATAGGCAATGTTGTATTGAAAGGAGGTTTAACCATTTTCAATCAGTGGTATTAACTATAGTTCATTTTTTGACTTGGCTCTTTGAGAGAGGTTTTTACATCTTCCACAATCATTATTTTTTACAGTGGTTTTATTGAATTACTATTCAGTTATGGTGACTAAAATAACCTTAATTTTCCTGGTAGGTAACTAGAATGATAATGTGTTCTTTCTGTACACCTGTTTGTGACCTGGCTCTTATATGCCATGTATCCCCTTTACCCGCAGGCGTATTTTTCCTTGCTGCTGACCTACACACATCACCAGTCGGAATGATTTGCTCTGTTTGTCCACAGACCACTTTCTCATTCTCTCTGTGCCCTCAGACCAGTTCTTCTTACCTAACACTTTGTCAAATGGGAAATGGGTTCATTCCTTTTCTCTGATTCATGTGCTCACTGTTTCTCTTATGTCCAATCAGATTTTAATCTTGGTTATGTTCAGTGAGGGTCTTGAAGGTTTTGTTGCCTGCACTTGTACTTTTAGAGATACGAGACAACTCTTTTTATTCTGGGCTGTCTTTGAAGGTGAGGTATCTTGTGTGTGTCACATCTAATCAGATTTCTCTTTTCTAGCAGACCTGTCAAATTGTTCGCTGGAGGTCTTTGTGCAGGCTGGTATGTGGACTCCCCCCCTCCCAATACATTTATCTCATGTTCTTTGCTTGATCTGGTAGTCTCTTCATACGGGGGTTTTTTGCCTCCCCCCTGTAGCTATCTTAACAATTTCTGCTAGATTATCCAGAGGGGTGAGTATATTTATTTCTACCTTTCAGGGTCCCTTACCTTGTTTTTACAACATCCCTACTCTGTGTTGGGTATTGCCAGACAGGTGTGCTTTTATCAAACCAATTCTGCACTAGCAACCACTATTTCACTATAATTGCTACCAGTTGCAACAGGCTCTTTAGAAATGAGATGTTCGATAAGACCACCTAGGAGCTCACCAGCTGGTATTACAATACTATACTTGACCACCATCATGGACTATCACGAGTAAAGCTAAAGGGGATTCTGCCAATCATCAGATTGAATAAATTGGTACTGGTTTGCTTTTAAAAATTTAGGGAACTAGATTCACCTATTGTATTGTTTCCAGAGCACTGTTCCTCAGGGTTTCCCAACATTCATAACCTCCCCCCCCCCCCCCCACGATTCTACTAGTGGAGCTAGGGAGTTCTTACCACACCTGGTTTTTAGTCACTGGGGTGATGGACAGAGGCTTTTTCTCCAGAGTGTTAATGAATTCCTCCACTATTGGAGAACAGGCGAAGTTGGGGGCCCTCCTACCTGAGTCTCTAGATATGTTTTTTTTCCCCCAGATGTCAGTAAGAGCAGCACTAGCCTATGCAGGAGTCTACTCTTAGTACCAGTTCAGATTTGACACTTGGCCATCCAGTTGAGGTGTGCATGGCCATTCTTTTTTATCAATATTGGTTCAGTACATTGTTCAGGGAAGGGGGTCCACTATCTCCTCTTAATTTCGAATGTGGAGTGGTCCTGTCCTGGGTCCTTGGTTGAGCACAGTTATTCCACGGCATTTTCATAATTCTAGAAACAAGAATAATTTACCTTGCCCACTCCGTTGGGCAGTGAAGATGGGTGTTCATAATTTCTGATTGGATGAGTTCTGTTCCTTGGGTTGAGTACAGCATGCATGATTCTATCATTCTGAGACTGGGGTGTTGTTTTTCGGGCTTCTTCAGGTGGAGGAGAAGGTTTGTCCGCTTTGGTGTTGCTTACTTTCTCGTTGTGATTCCGATGGTTCGGAATGCATCACCCTATGGCTACAGATTGGGATTCAATCAATATTGTGTGTGTGTATATATATATATATATATTGTAATGTTGCAGTCCAATTGTCCTAGCACAACTTTGGGATATAAGGACCAAGACCCCTTAATTCCAACCCCAAGTAGCGGAACCTTGGCTATTTGGTTGGGGTTGGTTTATAGTGATTATTGCTCATGTACAATTTCACCCTTGATACAGGAACTAATTTCAGGGTAAAGAACATACTTGTTTTGGATGTGGTGCGGTTCCCCCACTTTGGTACCAGTCTTATCTTGGTACACTTATGATCTATACAGATTCTTTCTGTATGGATAATGCCCTCACTGACCACTCCACCTTCTCAATGTGGGATTCTAGCTATAAGTGTCAGAAGATGTAAGTATGTTTTGGAAATTAACATTTTCCTAAATGGAAAGTGTATTTCTCTGGAAGCCCTCATTCCTCTTTGTTGTGCCCACATTTGTTGCCTCCAGTTGGTTTTGATGGACCAGTGTAGCCTCGTTCAGGATCCCTTAGATGCCCTCTCTTCCTTCCTTTTCAGACCAACTTTGCCTGTTGGTAGGATTGAGACAACACTACTATGGGAGTTCCTCTTCCTCCTTCTCATTCAAAATGTCACCTCTTTATAGATGCCTCTAATTCCAGTTGGGATGCCTGCTGGATGCTTGGAGGTCTTGGGATGGTGGACTCTATCTGATTCTTTTTGCCATATCACGTATTGGGTGTTCCTTACATTTCGTTGGGCATTGACTCATTTTCTTCTGGCTCTTCAGGGCCTGTCAGTGATGGTTCCTTCCATCACCATTACTGTGATGTGGCACATCTACAGGTAAGGGTGCTTTTTTTTTTTAAAATTTTCTGTTTTTCCAACACTGTACCATTGGCCATCATATTCTTTGATGGCTTGTTATTTTCTGTGTGCCCTGTTTTTAGTCTTAGATTGCTTATCCCATCTCGACAAGATTCTCCCTACAAAGAAAGCTTTCTAAGGTTAAAGTGATATTAGAGTTGAGAGTCTGTTGGACTTACAAGATTGACAGCCTTTTTCAGGGGGGCTGGGATGCCCTTGAAATAATTTGATGCAG
>NW_013667237.1:206646-224788 GCF_000517525.1 Limulus polyphemus | reverse complement strand
GATGCAGGGAGAAACTGGAGTGCCCAGAGAAAACCTTCTTTCAGGAATCAGGCATAGAATAATCTACCTGATCCATGCCTGAGATATGAGGCTGAAAATAAAAAGAAGTTATTGACATATTTTTAAACACTGTATTACTGTATGTTGGCTTGTGATTTAATATAATTAATGGGGAATATGTAAGTTTGCCATGTAGCAGGCATGGCTGCTAATGTCTTGAAGGTTCTAATCTGACTGTTGTGAATGCTAGCTTTGTTGTAATATTTTTCAGCAAGTTTGTGAATTTGGTCTTTTATTAGTGGTAAATTGGTGAGATTGCTGATCTATTCATGAGGGGTGTATTTTGGTAGTCTGAATGCTGTTTTAATAGCTGTGTGTTGTTGCTGGCATATCTTATATATTGTGTCAGACATGTTGCAAGTGACAGAGCATCCATATTCATATAGGGTCCTTATGAATGCATTATATATTTTTAAGATAGAAAGGGTATTGCATCCTTTGTTCATGCTTCCAATACGACATAAATATGTTAGTGTTTTTTGATAATGTTATTGAAGTGTGTGTTCCAGCTTATGCATCTTCTATTTGCCAGTACTTTCCCTTTTGTTTCTGTATCTCTGCCTCATCTATCTCCCTTGCCCTGCCTCTCTCTCTCTCTCAGATTGAAACCTCAATGTAGTCCTCCAGTCCCTAGCCTTTCTCCATTCAAGCCATTGCCAATCCGTTCCTTCATGACTTTTTTCCTCCTCGTGTTGGTGTGTGGATGTAGTCTGTTGAACGTGTTGACTATTGATATTGACTGCACCTTATTTCACTCTTTCTATGTTGTCCTTTTTCCCGAATGTTCTTTCCTGCCCAAGTCTTTGGCCACACGGAAGGGTACTTCCACCTTCATACACATCTTGCTTCCTCTGCCTGGTTAGGGTTCTCCACTGTTATGTGGCATGCACTGATTCCTTCCATGTTCCCATTCATATTTCTTTATTTCTTGGTATCCTTCCCTGTCCCATTCTCCCTTCTCTTATTATCTTTATGGGTTGGATTTGCCAGCTTTTTCATCTGGCTTTTCTTCCCTTTCACCAGATGTTTGTCATCTTTTCTTTGTCTCTTCATTTCATATCCATCACCTTCCCATTTCCCTGGCTGCTCATTTTCGTTATCTGTTGGAGGACATAATTTGTTCTGGTATGTGGACCACTCCCCATACATTCACTATTAAATATCTTTATCTGCTGGCAGTTTCCTGTTCTACAAATTTTCATCATTCTCCAGATGCCATTTTGAGGGCCTTCTTATCACTGGATGTCAGTTCCTGGTTGATATAAACCAGGTACCCTCTTCCTACTGAAGATTAGACAATACATTCCCAGTGCTGCCTGGTGATGGACTGGATATACACTCCCATTTTGCTGTTCACTTTCCTACCATCCCCCCAGATGTCAGTTCCCAGTGAATATGGTGATGGTTGTGTTGGATTTGCACACATGATGATGTGGATCCTTTGTACAGAGGCTCATATTCTCAACCAGTTCTCGTATCAGAGGTGAAAGGTAGAGGATCCTCTTTTTACCATGGGTTGGATATCATTATCACACTTTGCTTGGTGTTGGTTGAGATTAGTCTCCCATTTATGGTTTGATGCACCCTAGCTAATCTATACCTGGGCTCCCTCCTCCTACTGCAGACTTGACGATACATTCCCAATGCTGGCTGGTGACGGACTGGAGATGTATCCCCACTTTGCTGTCCACCTTCCTACTGTACCTCGATGTTGGTTTCCAGCAGATATGTTGATGATCGGGTTGAATGTGCATGCATGATTAAGCTGAGGAGATCTTTCCAATGTTTTCACTCTTATTGTGACACAATTTTCACGTGGGTGTGTCTGACTCAGAAATGGTACAGTCTCCCACAGAGACTTTGTTGCCTTCAATTTATTTGCTCACCCCATGGTCTTCCTTTGGGTGCTTTCTAAAGGTGGATTATCTTCTCACTGGACCCTCCACCAACTCAGTGTGGGCTAGTTTTTTGTGAGGTGGAGGTAAGATATCATGTTGGAAGTAAAAATTTTCCTATACTGAAAATGTATTCCCGATAGATATTTACCTCTACTCAAATTTCCCACCTGACCTTTCCACTTCCATTGTAGGTTTTTGTATGTGCTGCCCAATCTCAAAGTGGTTACGAGTTGCACAGAAGAGAGGGCACTAATGATGATAGGAGTTGTCTCGCACTCCTATTGGTGGAGGGTTGCTGCATGCTCATTTGCATGATAGCATACAGATGTCTCACTTGTGGGGGTACGTGGGAGTATCAAGGCTAGTGATGAGCAAAAATTTGCACCTTTAGAAGGCAGTATAAGTTGAGAAGCCTTTTTTTGAGAGGAGATAAGTATCTATCAGAAATACATTTTCAGTGTTGGAAAATGTTAACATTTGTTCATGTTGAAAAAATTGTTGCTTGATAACATTACTTTGCCCCAAGTTAATGTATACCAAATGGTAATATTTGTTCATTTTAAGACTTGTTGTGTGGTGATATTACTGTGTTACAAGTTCATGTGGTAGTGCTTGTTTCCAGGATGTAAAGAAACAGGCCTTGTAGGTATATTCTAATTGAATCCGAAAAGGTAGTTTTGTACGTATCGTGACAGTATTTTTTTTTCTTAGACCTTAGGACTGTATAGCTTGATTGTATTACTTTTAAATTGTCAAGAATGTTTAAAAATGTTGATGTATGAAAATATATGTCTTGCATTAACACTTAAATATATGCCAGTTTACAGGTACAAGTATTCTGTGATGTTTGAGCCCCTACCTCTACTACACTGTACCTTATGTATGTTGAACGTACAATATGCATTATTAGACCTTATTTCCTGAATAAGTCAATATTAATATGTAATTTTTTGAACAAATGAATTATAGTTAATGACCTAGTTCTTTTATGTTATCTGATGAAAATAATTCAACATCCAGTTTACATAACAATAATAAATTATTTTATTATGCTTTAACATTTCTTCAAACTTGAACACTTGTAATGGTGTAGATTTGCTGTAAACTTTCTTTACAAATGATGTTTACTGATGTAAAACAAATCAACTTGCTTGTACAAAGCAACCATGATAGCTAACACACAGACTGATATATTCTTGCATATATATAAACTATTTTCAGATGTCAGAAAATGCTATGTCACATCCTCAGAACTTTTAACTCTTTGCCTACGAGTACTCTAAATACGCATGGAATTTTTGCAACCCATACACTGTATATGGCATACTTGCATTCAACTGTTGGAGGCAGACTGCACCATATATGGTGAATTAGCAGTCAATGAGTTCAACAGGTGTTCTAGGTTTATTTTATTAAACCTAATCTCAACATCATCATTAGAACCCAAAGCTCCCTTTAGCTTGCATTTATATTAAACTATTAAAAATATAGCTTGTAAGAATAATTTTAAATCGAGTTTAAAATTACAACTATTGTACAGAATTCACTGTCATTAAATTGCAAACACATGCAAGCTATCCTAAAGATAAAGCAATTTTGTTTTAATCTCATATACAACACTCATATCAACATATCAATCACCAAGGGGCACCCAGTCGAGAAATCTGTGGTTTTGGATATTGGATCTCTTATACTGGGCCCACATGCAACAAATTCATCTCATTGTGTGTCATATGCTGGGTGCTTTCAATCTTGTTGCAGATTGTCATTCCCACCTTGACCGGATGTATACGACAGAGTAGTCCTTAGATCCCCTTGGTTTCGTGGTCATCCATTGCACTCTCTCAGGTGATGACTTTCCTAATGATTCTCCATTGCTTTTTCATCCTTCTTTCTTCTAGTGGAGTATGGGAGTTTTTACCACTTTCCCTTTCCAAGCTGCTGGGGTGGTCAACCATGGAGGAACCCTCCTGAATTTGTTCCACACAAAGATGGCTATAACCTTTCAGTGCAGAGTTGGGGTGGTGGTGTTCTGTGGGTTTATATGATGTACTGTCCTCATCTTTGCAATATACAATTACTTAGGAGTGATACATCAAAATGCAGTTCACCCCTTCAGTTAAGAGCCCTAATCCTACCCCCACGAGGATTTCTGTACCCCATGGTTGGGTTTTGGATTTAGAGTAGAATCAATCAACGTTAGACCTCACACATGTTTTGGATTGTCTATCTTCCTCCATCAATTTCTCTCCATCCGTGTTGTTGGGTCACAAAAGTGGTACGAAGCATCGTGACAGTTCTGTCCTTTGGCTCTCCCTCATCCTATCTTCATACGGGGATGTTATTGTCTTTTGGATGGTTCTGGTAAGTTCCTAGTTGGAGGAGTTGATTGCATGCGATAGACATCCATTTGATACCGGATGTTGGGTCACAGGATAGATAGCTCAGTGCTAATACTTGTGTAGTATCTGGGAATTGGCATGATTTTCAATCCCCCAATCTCTTGGGTTTGAGGTGAAGACAGTATGAACCTCGTACCTCCGTGTGATGTCGGTTCCTAGTGGCATGTGTTTTGGATGTAGTTGACTTACTGAGTATGGTCTGTTGTGCTCTAGCGACTCTACGTCTGAGGGCACATCCATAGTTTTACCCACTTTTCTATTTGTGGGATTGAGTTATATTTATTTTATATGGGTCGGAACACGATTCTGACACAGTTCTCTCCCACTTAGATGTGCTTCTCTTCTTTTCCACCCATATCTTCTCCACATTTCACAGAGGAGCGAAGAGTATACCTGGTTCAGAAGTGGTGCAGTTTCCCTCATTTGATCTTCGGATCTGACTCTCTCATTTCTGGGGGTATTCTTCTTATGCTTTTGGGGGTACTTCTATCAAACCTTCACACTGGTCCCTCCTATTCAGTGTGGGATTCTAGCTGATTTTGTGAGAGGAAGTAGGTAGTGTATTGGAAGTTATAATTTTTCTATACTGCAAATATATTTCCGATAGGTACTTCCCTCCGCTCACACTTCCCACCATTCCTCCCCACTTTACTCTGGTGCTTACGACTTTTGCCAAACTTTGAAGTGATAGTTTGGTAGAGGAGTATAAAAGGAGTCACATGCATCAAGTGAGCATGTCATGCTCCTATTGGTGTAGAAGTGATGCATGATGATTTGCATGAGACACACGTTGGAAGGCTTGTGGCATGCATAAAGAAAAAGTTTGCATATAGAGGGCAGCATTGAACGAGAATAGCTAATTTTGTGAAAGGAGGTAAGTACCTATTGGAAATACATTTTCAGTATAGGAAAATTATAACTCTAGAAATGTATCTTACCTCTCTACATTGCTAAGAACTATCACCTCACATATAACTGCTATAGAATTTTCTGCACATGCCACAAGCCTGCGATGTAATAGTCATAATGCCGTAGCTATCCACAAATAGGGGAGAGTAACACAACCTACTTGTGCAATAATGCGTGTGAGTACTAACTTGTTCTTTCCTCAGCACTATTTGTGTGTTTTCATGTTTTTTTTCAGTTTCTGTATGCTTTGATCAATCACTTTATTTTGCTACATTATTTTGCCCTCATTGCACTTTTTCCCTCCACCTGATTACAACTTTGTTTTATTTAGTCACCATTTCTTCTTTGTGCTACTTTAATCAGTGTATGCACAGAAAAAAACTTAAACAAGAAAATATAAATTAAATAATTGATTAATTAAAATAAATGTCCCAAGTCCAAGACTATGCTTTCAGGCATTTTCTCCAGCTATGTCAATGGCAACTGGAGGCACCTTATCTGTTGATGGAGCTGATGTTCTGTAGTTATGATGACTTATCACTTAGTAAAGCTAATGCTTGGTCTGTGACAGATTTCAGATTTAATTCCATGGTAAAGTACTAGAAGTATCTTATAAAGCTGTAAGGAACCATTGTATGACAACATGTTCACTTTTGATGTTTTTCAAACATAATGTTACCACTGTTGTGCATCAGGTGATTTGATCCTTTCTATCTATTTCATTGTCTTCTGGGGGGACTGTCTTGTCTGTGGACAGCTTTGACTGGCTCTTCCACTTCCAGCCTTTCCTTTTGGCTCTTCTCTTCCTGATGTGGAACAGGTACCCCCGTTTCTTTCTATTTGCTACACTCGTAATTCAGGTATGTGACTTTCTATCTCCAGTATATCATATTGACTTGGGTTGCTTTATTTTGTGTGCCTCCATCTTTCTCACCTTCAGGTTGATGAACATATTTCTCGTCTTCATGACACCTTTGCTAAGGTCATGACAAAGGTGTTTATTTTAAACCCCAGTCTCTTATGTCCCTTCTGTCTGTTTGGTGCATCCATCTTTCTCCTTTTGTAACTCTCTTTTCTGCAACCTGCTTGTTTTCATCTTATCTATACTGTACTCCTTTGTTATATCACCACCTTTCACCTCCTCTTCATCGTGATTGTGTTAGTTTTGATGGTAACACATATTCTTATTTGTTTGCTCCTTTAGCTTCTATTTCTTCCTTTAATATCTCCATTTTGGCTTGGTTTCTCTGTTCTTGGGATCTTCTTGGTCTTGGTGCTTTCCTTACAGGCATCTTTCTCTTTACTTGACTTAAATCTTGCCCTTTTCTCACTGCTCCAATCTTTTAGGATGTTTCCCATTCCTTGGTATTTTATGCTGAGGATGCTCAACAACAATCTTCCTTTGATTTCCTGGTTTCTCGACTCACTAGACCACAGACACTACTCATTCTTCTGTTTCTCGTCCTGTCACTTCTATTCATCATTCCCCCTCCCACAGTTTGGACCATCAAGACTTGCTATGGTACCTATTCCTTGAAGCCAGTTTTTGGCTCCTGAACCTTTGGTGCCTTCCTCCTTTCCCTTGAACACCTGTAATTTTCCTTCATAAGTAACTCATGAGTTGTGCTAATTACTTCTTATGATCTGTCCCTACTTTTCGTACTCCACCTTTTTTTTATTCACCTCATTCTCTCACCTATCCTATTTCCTTTAAACTTCTGCATCTTAAACATTTTCCCAGAAGTTTTCTTGATTCTCATATGGGGCAGGCTGAACCATCTTCCTTACATCTTTATGCCATGGAAATCTTGGTATCTAAGGTTTTTCACCCTTCTTCTCTTCATGTGATAGAGGCTCTCATGCTTCTGGGGACTCTGGTTTCTTTCTAATGTACATCCTCTTCAATGGGTTGTTGGGTATCTGTGGTACATGTTCTGCAACCCCTTATCAGCTCTTGTACTTCTTCGACCATCATTATTTCTCTCTCTGTTTCTCTGACATGATTCTTCCAGCATTACATGCAAATTTCCACCACTCCACTTGATCTGCATCTTTACACTGATGCCTTTCTTTCCAATTGGGGTAATGGTTCTTGACACTTCCACTTTCTCTGGGTTCTGATCTCCAAAGGAGTAATCTAGCTTTATCAACATTCTGGATGTCTTCATCATTTGGAGCTTAGCATAATCACTGGTCTTGGATATCTAGTCACTCGTGATGATCCATCGTGACACTAATAGTTGTTTCTTACATCAACTACTAGGGAGACACCTGCTTATGGGCCTATGCTTTACCTGTTTTTCTGACAAAGGTCCATCTGTTTTAATGATTGCCGGTTACTAAGTAGGGGTTATCCACACCTTTTGCCTCTTACCTGGTACTATTCTCATTCTTTCACCTGTTTTCTCCTACTTGCTAGTGGTCATTATCATTTGGACATTCGTGCCTTTGCTGTCTCCTGTCCCCTATAGTATAAAGACTGGTTAAGTTGTTCCCTAACTGCTCCTTTCTTCCAAAGACACGGTCTGTGTGGGAGAGGATTGGTTGTTTATCTCCCATCTCTTTTCCTTCTATTTCCTTTTTATGTATTAATTCCAGTCTCAATTGTCTTTTGTGTCCTGTAAGGGCATTCTTTTGCTGTTTTACTCAGATTGTCCCTTTTCATGAAAACCATCATCGCTTGTTTTTACTATGGCATACCTCCTCTCTGGACTTATCCCCTTCCACTTTAACTGGGGTGGGTTTGACCAGATACGTTTTATGTTATTTCCCATCAGATTCAACATATCATAACACCTCTTGCCGATTTTCAATGCCAATAATTGGAGATCTTGCTGGCTTGTATTTGGACTAAACCTAACACATTCATTTCATATTTCTTACATCATTGGGTAGTTTCCTGTGCTTCTTATTTTGGCCTCTCTCTGGTCACCATTCTTCAGTGCACCAAGAGGCTCTAGCATTGTGAATTTTGTTGATTTTTCATCTCCAACTCCATTGCTGATCTCATTATCTCTCACTCATTTTGTGGCAGCACCAAGTGTAAACCAATCTTTTCATATACATTCAGAAAGATAAACAAGGAAGCAAAACACATCAATAAGAAGAGAAAAAAAAGTAATTAAAACAAACATGTGGAACAACACATTACATGCAGTATGTTTGGTGTCACCGGATCCTACCAGAATGGCTGACATAGCCTCGCAGGAAATATTTACTTGAAATCTGCATTGTTCTTGCTCAGTGCCCACCATTGAAATGGGGTTTTCTGCAATACTGCTTTAGTGGTATAACTATATAACTGACATGGCCATTTCTGCCCTTACACCTGTCTTTTACTTGCTGTGTTTAGTTGTAGTATCCATTTGCACTGTTTCTCAATGGGTACCCATTTCCAGACGATTGTGCTTGATGTTAGTTGTCCCCTCATACACAAACGCATATATCCCCCCCCCCCCTTCCAGTTCTCCTATTGGAGCACAGGATAACCTTTACTTCCTCAGTTCCAAACCATGTCCTCTGTGAGTGACACCTTCCCTCTATTAATAAACCAGTTGGCCCCATCCATCATATGAGATGTGGGGCTGGGGTGTTACCTGAAAGTGTAATATAAGACATCCTGTTAAAGTATCTCCCAAGCAGTTCCCAGGGGGTATGTGCAGCTTGACGAAACTTGGATATGCTTAGGGATGTGGGTCAGGGCTCCTCTCTTGAAAAGCCCTAACCATACTACATATTTTAATGTTCCACCCACCTTGGTGATATGTAATCACCAGCACTGGATTTTTCTGGCATTCTTTTGTCTATTCTCTCGGTACAAAACTTGGATGAAGAGTATTATCTTTTTGAGAAGCATGCATTCTCTCACTGTGTGCTGCTACACTAAGTGACACCTAGTTTTGTGAAAATCGCACCTCATGGCCCCTCCATCATTTTCAATGTGGGATTCAAGCTGTTAATGGTGTAGAGAAGTAAGTAGTGTTTCTGATATTAACATTTTCCTTACCTGAAAATGTGTTACAGATACATATTTATCTCTACACCAGTTCCCACCTTTCCTCCCCACTTCAAGAATGGGCTGATGTCACGTGCTTGTTCTCACTGGGATTACTGCAGAGGGAGGGTGTGCCATTCTCCTATTGGTGGAGGGCTACAGCATTATGATGATTATAGCATACGCTGGTGCAATACATGTAGAAATGTATATGGGTGAGAGTTTGTTCAAGGCTTTTGAACAAAGTAAGAGCTCTTAGCAATAGAGAGGTAATTAATTATCTGAAATACATTTTCAACTAAAGAAGATGTTAACTGTTGGTTTATACTAGTCTTTCACTTGCTAAATTACAAGGACTTCATTTTTCAAGTAAACAGTTCTTTGTCTGGATTAGTTTGCAAGTAACCTGAATTGTACAAAATACTTATATTCGTGCCCACAACCTTAGAATATTACTTGTATAATAAACTTTTTAAAAGTTCTAAAAGATTGTCAAAAATAACCGAAGAACATAAAAAAATTCTGAATGTCAAGTTGACTGAGACTAGATAAGCAAATGCTTATTGGCCAGTTTTTCTTTAATACATAAACCTCATAACATAAAAACTTAGTTTGGCCATGATACAGTGCAATGCTGAGCTTTTCTATAAACCTTTTATCATTTGGGTACAGACCAAAAAGATATAGATGCAAGTTAAATATAACTTAGATATTTCTGATGCTTTCAAGAAAACTATAACATTGGTTTTAATCCTTGTAAATTCAACATATTTTCAGATCATTAACTTTGATGTTGAAAGAATTAACTTAGTAATCCTTTGTCTGTCGGCTAGGTCCTTGTGGAATTAAGAATGCTTCCCAATTGATTAGAGTAATTCTTATATTTAAAAGTGGTGATAGTGATTTATTATTTCACTGAATCTGTAACAATCTTTTCAGGAAAATATTTTGAACAAGCTCACTAGTTGTAATTTGAACATTAACATCTAAACAGAGAACATTCATTTATGTGGAACATTTTTTCTTGCAGTATCTGTTTCTCCTCTCAAGATGATGGACTATGTGAAGAGTTTATTTATATGCAGGCTTTTGATTTGCCTGTGTTTTGTGTTAAGTGGAGTTATCCTGAACAGCATACAGTTGTGCATGTATTGTGGCATACGTCCATTTAGTAAACACCTGTACAGAAAAGTCAACTACTATCTAATTTATTCTTGTTGGGCTCGTAAGTACATAGAACTTTGAATAACCATTACAGTTACTAGTTATGTTTGTTACTAATATATTTCATGCTTATGTTTACTAGTGTGCAAGCACATGTCATAAAAGATCTGGAAAGTTCTGGGAAAGTTCTTAAAAAGTTATAATGTAGTCAAGAATCTTAGAAAACTAAAATGTCTTCAAAATATTTTTATTCAGTAATTTCCAGTCTTCAGCAAATTAACCATTTGTATTTTGGTGAAATATTTTTAATTCTGTCTTTCCTGATTCATCAGCAACTCGTTTACTCAATAGAACATGTTGAAGACAAGGTGATTGTAGCTGTTTGCTCATTCATTCATTTAAGCTAGGATCCTGCTTAGTAATTCATTATTACATCAAACATGATAAAATGTTCCCAAAAGGTTTATATATATATGTTTATTTATGCCCTTGAAGGAGTGTATTTTTTAAATAGCTGTTCTGATTAGGTTTTTAAATTGAAATTCAAGTTCTAATCTTTCTGTGCTCTTTATTACAAATAACCTTTTCAGTATGCTTTTCGAGAGAGTCCTCTAATATGTAACATTTTGGTCATCGTGTTTCTCATTGCAAGCAGCAAAAGACTTATATTTATTACAAACTGGTACCTAAATGGTGCTTTTAATCTGGTATATGTGGCTGTTTACTTTTTACTATTGTGCGCCCTCGTAAGCTCAGCACTCTCATCCTCCCCCAAAATAACCTTTGCCTTAACTCTATTTAATTCCTGTCTTGCTTTCTTAATTTCTGTTTTTAATCGACTATCTTTGCATTCAATAATGTAATTATTTCAAAGTCATCTCTAGTTTATCCTCAAATAAGCAAGTTCTGAAACACACTTACCTCCTCTCAAACTTTAGCTTTATCCTGACAAAAGTTTCTCTTCTCTGCCCATCTAAGCATTAGTATGAATCTCACCATGCTTGCTCCAGCATGTAGATCCCATTATATTGCCCATAGTGATTTAAACTGTGTGCTTCTCTCCACCTACCTCGTCTACCAGATCCATATATAAGCTCCCTGTTAGTACTTCCTATTCACTTTTCTTGATGGCAGTACATAATGACAATGGTTTTATGTGCTTGGTGCCGGTTTCACTTATGTGTTGTATAACTTTGGTTATATCTACACCTTGAATGATTTTGTTTTTTGACCCGTATCATTGGGCTTTGAGATTATTGTCAAGTTTCTTTAATTTCAGTTAATTAAAAAAAATCTGAGACATTTCTGATATAAATTCTCACATTCATGTCTCTGATATGGAGTCTCCTAATCTGCCACCTCTGGCATCAAGCATTGCTCAGGCATATGGGGCAGGCACCCTTTGTGCAGAGGAGGCCCAACTGGTATGTCAAGTTTGTGATGTCTTAAGATTTCTTTTGTGGCTTATGACTTCTCCTCCTTTCTAGAGGTAAAATCAATCGGCTGATTACTTAGTCTTTCCACTTTTGACAGGCATTGGAGATTTGGGGGTAAATTGAGAGAGGCTGCTGCCATGCCTTATTCTCCCTGTTTATTGGATCAGCATGCCTGTGCTTTCCATCACTTGAAGGACCCATATTTAGATTCTCAGAGGTTGGATCGTCTTTGGGGTTCTTGGCCTTGTATTTCTATTCATCTTACACTCAGTTTTCCAGGATTTGTCTGTCCCAACAGTTTGGCAGTTTTTTCTTTACAACTGTTGTTTGAGGCCTTTGACAGGTCTCCTGCTCAATTTTTAGAGGATCTTAGTCACTTTTTGACTTCTACTTAGGTATGGTTATCAGATTCTGCTCTCTCCTTGGTCTCTTGGTTGGTTTGTTGCTGGGATCTTTTGGTAAGAGATGCCTTGCATGATTGTGTTCAAGTTCCTTCTTCAGCCTGTAGAGGTCTCAGAGAAGTTCCATTTCTCAGACATTTGATTTTTGCTGGTATTCTGGATTCCATGGAATCTTTGGTGGATGTGGCCCATTTCCACTTTTTCTTTTAGACATTGGCCTCTCTCTTTTCCCAGTCTTCTAACTGAAGGTTTATGGCATCTCCTCTTTGGGTTTCCAGACCTCCCACATTGGCTTCATGTTCTTATCAGTGGGCATCCTGCACTCATTTGGAGCATCAACAATGGCATAGGTGACTACCCTATGGGATCTGGTCCTGTGAGGGCTTGGCTCAAACAGTTCGTGTTTGTATGACAGTCCTTTGCCTGTAATCAGGGTTGGTCATTCATTTCACATATTCTTCATTGTCTATCATAATGGTTGTCTTTTCCTTCCACAAGAATCCTCTTTTATCCAGTTCCTGAACACAAGCCATCCAGGATCTTCTACTCGATCATTTTCTCCAGCCACCATGAAGTTGTTTCTTTCTCTCCAGTGGCACTTTGCACCTGGACTATGTCACAGATGCCTATCTACACTTTTTGATTGTGGAGACCTCACTTCAGTATCTCCATTTTGTGCACGAGAAACAGGTTTTTCAGTTTCGTGTTCTACCATTCGGTCTCGCTTTCATCCCATACATCTTATGCAGGACAGTCAGATCCTTTTTGTGTCATCTTCACTCAGCAGGCATTCACACTCACCATTATATGGAAGAATAGATTCTTCTCACTCCTTCTGCTGCTTGGCAGAGCTTCACACTTGAGTTCTTTTATCAAATGCTGTGAGAGCTGGGTTTCTCATCCAAGTGGAGATGCCTTTTTTACTTCCACACAGTACCTTGTCCATTTAGGGGTATTTTTCAATTCATGTCTCAATGTGGGCATTCTTGAAATCACTCGTTCTCTTCAGTTCTCTTCAGGACCATTGGAACATTTGCAAAGATGCATTGGATTGTCTGATGACCTTGTTGGCTTCCAGCCCACTCCATCTTGGCTGGTGGTTGTAGATGAACAACACAACGCTAGGTGTCCCTCTTCTATCCCCATGTCCTGAGATACATCTTTTCATGGATGCTTTTCTTCAGAGATGGGGAATGCATGTAGTGGATATAGAATTCAAGGGCCTCTGGACAGAAGAGGAATCTTCTCTCCACATCAATTATTTCAAGCTTTTAATAGTTTAATGAGCTATGTCTTGGGCTCTCGAATTGTTGTGAAAAAAGGTGGTAATGCTTCGCTTGGACAATTCCACTTTGGTCTCCTACATTTTCAAGCAAGGGAACATTCACTTCAGGTCTCTGTTTTCAGACGTTGGATGTTCTCTTTTGGGCCCACAATCATCAGACTGTTCTACTTCTTGTCATTTTCCAGGTTATGAATTTAGTGGCCGGTCAGTTATCTTGTACAGGATTGTACAGGCTGGTATGTGGACCATGCCTGATACATTTATATCTCATTATTTACATGATTTGGTGGTTGCCACCATCTGAAGGTTTTTGGCCACTCACATGGCTATTCTCCATGCCCTAGTTTGTTTGTGAAAGAGGTGAGTGACCTCATTTCTATTATAATTTCTTTTTCCTGGACCTTCCCATCATTTTATATTGGGATCCCACTCTGTGGCAGGTGTTGCCTAGTCACATTTGCTTATTTCCAAATCTGCACTAGCAACCAGTTTAACCAATCAATAATTTTCCTGGTAGCAATGAGCTTTGTTGAGTTGGGGTGTTCTATAAGACCACCTTCTGTTCTCTCCGGGTGGTAAACATTTGCAACACCAAAACAAATAGGCTACTGGACTGCCATTCATGGACTATCATGAGTAAAGCTTAAGAGGATTTTGCCCATCCCTGCAAACTCCTAGATTGAATAAATCAGGGACAGTTTGCTTTTCAACATAGGGAACTTGGTTCACCTATTGCACTGTCTCCAGAACATCATTTCTTGGGACTTCCCAATGTGAGTATCACCCCTTCCCCATTTCTACTAGTGGAGCATGAGAGTCCTTACTACTTACAGTTTCCAGTCGATGGAGTGTTTGACAGAGGCTTATTCATCCTCGGGGATGTTTATACTCATTATTTCACTGAATGAGAAGAAAGCAAATCGAGGGTTATTGGTAGTTTTCCCAGATGTTTGATGGGAGCCTCCTAGTAATTCTGGCACAGAGAAGACTCTTTGCTAGCTGGTTGGGTTGTGTGTGGCCCCTTTATTTGGTCAGTTTCTTTATTTTGATGATCATGGAAGAGGGTCCTCAACTCCTCATAATTCAGCATGTGGAGCATCACTTCCAGTGCTATTGGTTTGGGGGTTAGGATTTTGGTTCATAATCCCAGACTGGGGAATTTCTGTTTCTTGAGGTTGAGTGAGGCATCACAGGTCCTGTAACTCTGAATTTGGTTTGTTGCATTTTGCGTTTCATCAGGTTGGGGCGAGGGTTTGTTCACTTTGGTGTTGCTTGCCTTCTCTTCGTAATTCTGGTGGTTTGACATGCAACATTCTGTAACTTTCAGATTGGGTTTTCAATAATATCACATTACTAAACAAGATCAAACAATACAGAGGTCCTCATGCTCTAGCCATTACACCTTGGATCTCAATTTGTGTCCACAACCCCATATTTCCAAGGACGAGACATGGGACCTTGTCTGCCTGGTTGGGGCCTGGATGATTTCACGTCCTTCTCAAGATGTTATGATTTTGTGTCTGTTGCATGTGGTCTGGACGAAAAGCATACCTGTTCCAGAAGTAGTGTGGAATCCACTGGTATGCTATTCCTATATCTCATGTTCGTACACCTTGCTTTCTACGAAGATGCTTTCTGTGTACCTTGCCCTCACTCGCCCCTCCAATTTGTCAATGGGGGATTCTAGCTATTGGGAGAGAGGAGGTAAACACATTTGCATTTAAATGTGTTTCGGAGGTTAACATTTTCCTATGCCTAAAATGTATTTCCGTTAAAACTTACCTCTAACTTACACTCTCCCGCCTTTCCTCCCCACATCATGGGAAGTTTCAGGCCTGTTAATTTAAACTGTCTTGAAAAGTGAATAGGAAGTAATAATGGGGAGCTTCTATATGGATCTGGTATAGGGGACACGTTGATGTAGGTGGAGAGAATCACAAGATTTAAATCACTATGGACAGTGTAGTGGGGTATGGAGGCTGGAGAAAGTGAGGTAAGATTTATGCCAATGTTTAGATGGGCATAGAAGAAAAACTTTGGTCGGGATAAAGCTAGAGTGTAAGGGAAGGTAAGTATTATCTGAAATACATTTTTGGTAAAGGAAAATATTAACTTATGCAAGTGTAGTGTACTCTCTTTCTGAGCCTTCTGAAATTAGCAATCAAGCTCACAATTCTCAATCATAACACAGTTATGGCACTTAATGTGCATCTTATATGTTCCTCCTTGCTTATCCCTTAACTACTTCTTACCATGTTGAAGCTATGCTAACCCTAGTCTATATTCTCTGTTATTAGTATTATCACTCTAGCTATCCAGTAGTTGTAAATATAACAAAAATGAAGCTGTTTTATAGTTCATAAATTAAATTGTAGATAACCATAACACTAAAAAGCCCTATTAGCTTGTACTCGTATTGTAAATTACTAGTACCACAACTCTATATATATAACACTGAACCAATTGCTCATTCTAAATAATTAACTGAAGTCTTATTAGCTACCAAGTAAGAGTAGGAATAATAACTATTTTTTAGTTTGAATGAATTCTTCTTGTTTTTTCAGCTAACAATTGTATTAATTGTTTATTTCAGTAAATAGCTTTAGTATCCTAAAATACTATAAATCTATTTATAACCAACTGTCTAAAAACAAACAATAAAATTAGGCCTAATGATCTCAGTACCCTACTATGTAAAATTCAAGTCCAAGCTAATCTAAGTATTTTAAATAATACCAAAATAATACAGGGTTGTCCACAATTGTATTTCCTATTTTAAAATTTGATAATTGAATAAGGAATACAACCATGCAGTTTTCAACATCTTGTAGCCCAACTCAAACAGTTTTTATTGGCATATCAGTAGTCTTTATCTATACACCATAGTTGCTCTCAGCATGTCTAACCAATATTTTTTTAGCTCATGATGTGTGATACACGATATCCTTAACATACCCCTATACTTCTTACGTGTACTGTTGTCTGTAATTACGCAGCACCAAAGTCACTGACTTGGTCTCTGCAAGCCAAATGACATACTTTTCCTTTTCTTGCACAATTGCCATTTTTTGGAGTAACACAA
Organism: Limulus polyphemus; assembly: GCF_000517525.1. Lineage (NCBI taxonomy): Eukaryota > Metazoa > Arthropoda > Merostomata > Xiphosura > Limulidae > Limulus > Limulus polyphemus. Next base: position 208,157 of record NW_013667237.1, on the reverse strand, counting down.
CTCACTAAATTGGAAAAAAAAATGTGATAATAAAAACTGTTTGAGTTGGGCTACAAGATGTTAAAAACAGCATGGTTGTATATCCTTTGTTATGTAATTATTAAATTCTAAAATATGGAAGATAATTTTAGACCGCCCCATAAATATCTTTTCAGAAATTTTATATTTAAAAGTTAGTTGCACCTTTTTTTTCATAAAACTCTGAAATTTTCTGTTTGTTACTCAATAGCTCCCTCTGAACTGTAAGTGCTTCTTATTATGATTCTGGATTTAGTGACTAGATTTTTTGTTGAGAGATATCTTTGGGTCAATTGTAGAAGTTTTAACATGTGTGTCTTTTGTCTGGTCTTGTGCCTTATCTTAGGGACTCGTCCCTCATGTTGCATCTTTCATTGCCTATGCCTTTCACCCTTTCTCTTTGTGTACCAGATGCACAAGTCTTTGTTCTTTTTTCCAAGGCTTTCAGCCCTCCTGTACTTCTGTTCCTCACATGTCCCAGCTCTTTGTCTGGTTGTTTGTTCGGGGTTTGTCTGTTTTAACTGTTACTCTTTATAGAGCTGCCATGTGAAAGCCCATCCTTTCTCTCTATTCCAAAAACTTTCTCTTCTCTGGGTTGTCTATTTCTTTCATCTGGCCCATCCGACACATTTCCTTAGTTTTGTCAGATTCGGATCTCCATGTTTTTCTTCCTATCCTGTCTGGTTCTCCCTTTGAACCCATTGCGATTTGTTACTTGTAAGATATTTCTCTTGAAACCTTAATCCTCCCTTTCCTGGTATGTAGTTTTCATCGTTCCAATTTTTATCCCATCCTTTACCATTTCTTGTATGTTTTTCGCTATGTGGATCTGGCATTCCTTCCCTGGATATTGGCTGCTCAGGTAGATTGTTTTATCTATTATCTTTTTTCTTTCCCTTCCTTTTCCCACCTGTATTCCCATTTGTTTCCAGATCGTCTCTTGTGTCCAGTTCGTTCCCAGCTCTGTTGTTTAGCTTGTACTATCTCCTTTTGTTATTCTTGATCCTGTCTCATTGTTCCGTGACATTCTTGTTTCCCCATCTTTTTTCCTATTATGCTCATAGGTAGGGTTCGTCAACTCCTACACCTGGTCTATTTGGATGTGTCCCTGGCCGTTTGCTATCTACATATTGTTTCTTCACACCTAACTCATCATTTAACCCTGTCTTTTGCTGCTTGACACCTCCTTCACTTGGAGGGGATTATTCAGTCCAGTATGTGGACATCTCTCTATACTTTCATCACTCTTTCTCTGCACAACTTCGCTGTGTCTTCCTTGGGCAGATATCGTCTTCCTCCTGTGGAAATTCTACACACGACTGTTTGCCTGTGACTGGGTTAAGTCATAATTTGTTTTTCCTTCTCTTTTATCGCTGCTTATACATCATATTTTAGGATTCCACCTGATGGTGGGTGTTGCCTGGGCAGGTATACTGAATTTTATATCTTAGCACTATATCTGTATACTTCTCCAATGCTCACTGTGGAGATGG